>NW_026855319.1:0-42416 GCF_026571515.1 Ruditapes philippinarum
AGAAAGCAATGATGTGAATGTATTTTCCTGTACAAGTCTACATTAACTACTGACAATTTCGACTACTTGGTAATATTTATGTTAATTTTGTTCTGGGTCACAAGGTGATGCTAAATATCTTATTTTGTCCTGTTGTTTTTTTAGAGAAGAAGATTTTAAAAACATTGTACTTTACAATTCCATGTAAAGAAAAGACCGCAAGAGTGGGGACATGGTTTTAACCAATGGGAATGACTTAACATAACCAGGTAATTTTATGTGCTAAATACAATGTATGTAACATCTTAGCATTGTAGCTTAACAAAAGATGACCAAAATGTATTTTTCTTTACAACACTATAAACTCAGTTACCCCGAGATTGTACCAAGTTTAACCCTAGAGAAATGACTTTTATTGAATAAAACAGGGTGATGATGCTTCACGCCAAATATAGCTTTGTTTCAGAGAAGTCTTTATTTCTGTTCGGCAAGCGACGGACACACTGCATCACAATATCTCAATTTATAATTACTCTGAGTTACTTTGTGCTTAGGTGATCTTAACAGAGACTCAATTTCAAGAAATCATCATATTAACAATTACTATAATTAACAAGTACATCAGCAATTAATCACATATGCTCTATAGAGTAATTTCTGTTCTCTTGAAAAGGATTTATGAGAATCTGCTCGTAATAAGATGTAAAATGAATTCCTTTTTCAGACATCATTGATTTTATTGCTCGGTACTTAATTGCATGTCGAGTAATTGCTAGTGATTTTCCTTATTGGCTATATACATCAGACATATTTATTTCTACATCTGAATTTTATCCATACGGATATGATCATTACATCTTTGTAAGGAGGTACAATCATATATGAATGAACATGTTCTGATTACATGTTTTATGCAAGTTCTATTCAATTTTTTATTTAAATTGTATGTTTCTCCTTTGTTTAATATCACACGATAAATACATGTTAGTATGCAAAGCATTTTATATCGCTTGGAATGATTATATAATACTTCGAAATGTGACTTAAAGTAAATATTTATCTCTTCATTTTGATAAATATTGATAAAAATCTAGTATCTTTTGTTATAAATGACGAAAGTACATATTTATAAGAATTTGGGTTGTCGCATCCCTGACACACATCTTATCTAGTATTATTGTTCACGATAATAACGAAATAATAATAAAATGATAACGATAATATCGAAATACCAAAAACGCTAGTCATAAATGGTTAACCGGGTATTTATTTACAGTATAAAGAGCTGTTGTATATCAAATAAAAAGTATTCTATCAGTTGTCCTGGTAAATGTATGGCCTTTTAATCTTATGCTCTTGGAAAAGGAGAACGTACTGTACGCACAAGCACATGTTAATACATAAAAGAAATTATGTTATGTCTATGGTGTTATATTCAAATTGTTTAAAGATCCTGTATGTTTTGTGATTGATATTGTTACTGTGTGTATACCACACTTGCAAAATAATTATATATATAATCATGCAAATAAAACAATTTTCAAACATCGAAGAATATGTAAAATGTGTACTGCAAATATTGTGCCCATTATATTTAATCAGTAAATTACATGCATATATTTCTTATTGGAAAATTATAGAAACTAAATTTCTAATTTCCTCCCTTTATTTACATGAAATGTTTAATTGGGTAATATCTTTATAAATAATGCTTATTGGCACTTACAATATTGACAAATCTTAATTTGAGCATCATATTTATGAAAAAACATGAAAAAAATGTGTTACAGGATCTTTAAGAAAAGATGCAATTCAGCTAAACATGTTTTGATATTTTTTTTATAATTATTCATTTGAGTGTGACATGCTTTAGCATTAGTCTGCTATAACAAGAAATATATTTCCCTAATTATGCATTTGACATTAGTAGAAACATGATTATCAGGACAAATGTACAATCTCAGGCTTCCGTTTAAATTTATCATATCATTACAGTACGGTGTTATTTAGATAGTGCAAGTCCAAAGGAAGTTTAAAAGGAGTCAAAAATGTGTATATAGTTTTAATTTACTATTACGATTTGACCGTTTTCTTTCTTTTTTTATTGTGTAAAGTTCTTTACCTAGTAGTTACACTGTCAGAATAGGTGCATGCTAATTGGTGAAATATCTATAACCCGATCGATAATATAATCATTAAAATAATATCGCGTAGACTAATAAAATATATCACGAAGGATTTCCTTTTAACCATCGAAAGCTTCTTTACTTGTCAAAATGATCACGACAAGATTATTTTGTCATCTTAAAATCTATCATAAGACACTCCAGACATTGCCTATAACTGGTGTTTAGCCTTTCTTATATGTTGCCGAATGATAATTTTTAGATAATGGAAAGCTTTTAATGTTGATATATTCTTCGTTTGTACATGAGCCGTTAGCAAATATGTTATATATTGTATTAAGTCAAGGATGCAGAACATTAAAATGATTAAAAATAATAATAAAACTACAAGAAGTTATTTGATTCTTGTTCATCGAATTTAATCTTCAGGTCAGCAAAATATTTCATTGACTGCCTAGTACCCTGTTTTACACGATGAATTTTTGATTAAACATTTGTTAAACAATAAACAGTTTTTTTTGTCTAACTGGTATATACCTGACGTGCGGACATTCTTTCAGTTGTAACAAAAGAAGATTGACTTCTGGTGACAAGAAAATTCTATTTGAGAAGAAATCAACGTAGAACCATATATTGTCTATGCCAAAAGTCTTTCTTTTCATATTATGTATGCTTATGAATAATAATAAAACTTATTTTATATCGAAAACATCAATTGTTTTTACCCTTTAATAACATTGGTTGATTTTTAAAGTATTTTTAAGGGAATTTAATGGTGTAGCGTGTATCGAGCGATTGATTATTTTTTCTAGTTGCTACAAAATAAAATCACGATGTTCTCAAATAATCTTGACATTCTTAAATGCAAATACATGTAATTTTTCTCGGGATACTTATCCTTATGATTGAAAAAACAGCATTCATTGCAAAATAACAATTTTAATATATTTCTAAAATCATTCAAAAATATATATTCCAAGACACATTATTTACATTTTTCTCAAAAACAATTCTCAAACAAGTCGAAACCTAAACCTATCCTTAATTTCCCCTTCTTTTACATTTCAACAATCTCTTATCTAAATATACAATAATTCACACATTGATAACAAATTGTTCAACAATTATTATTTGCCTAATAAATTATTATAGCATCCTCCGAGATTTCTGTGTACTAGTAACTATATATATATAAGCTTTAACTTCAACCATAATATTTCTAATCAACCGTTGACCCGAGAGTTCTACTGAAACAAAAGAACATTTCAGTACCAGATATCTGAGATTCTGCAGACAGGAAAATGCTACTATCATTACGACAAACTCTAACAGGAATCCTAGATGTAGTCCCAGCATTTTCAAGGGAAACAACTCTTGGGCAAGTATTTAAACCTGAAAGTTTAGGTTTCTCAATTGCTTCAGTGATAGCAGTAAAAACACCATCTTTTTTCCTCACTAAACCTGAAAGAGTTGTTTACCTGAAAAGGCAGAACAACAAGTGGTGTTTTTCTAGAAGACATAACTGAAATAAAATTGACACATTTCATAGCAGCTACAGCTATTTTAAAAGGATCTGTTGAAAAAACATTTAATTCAACACTACAAAATCGTAAAACATTGGTACCAATAACACCAGGTACTGACTGTCGGTACTCTGTATCAGGAACAACTAAAATAGGAATAAAAACACAATTTTCTAAAATATCAGGAATAAAAACATCACCCTCAATATAACCTTTGTATGGGATTTCCCTTCCACTGGCACCTACAATATCTGATTTAAAATCAGAAATATCTAATAATTCCAAACTGTTGTAAAATGACTCTGAAATCAAAGTAACCATTGAACCTGTATCAACTAAAACTTTGCTGTCTACACCACAAATTCTTGCTGTGCCCTCATTAGCTTCACCAACCAACCTATCTGATCAAATAGATTTGGAGCTCTTGTTGCAGCTGACTTCCTCAGTGTGCCCCACCACAGAGGAGTCTAAACTTTTGGGTCAACAGTTTTAGTGTTATCCGACCTGTTAGAATAAGAATTGTCAGAATTATTTGTTTTAAAATTTACATTCTGTTTATGATCATAATTTCTGCTCTGTTGTTGGCCTCTACCTCTAAAGTCTCCTCTGTTATAACCTGCAAAATAATGTCTATTGTATCTTGAATAATTTCCTCTATAACCTGAAAAATTTCCCCTATTTCCTGAAAAGATTGTCTATTATGACCTGAAAATGAATTACTATTTATTGATGAATCTTGTTATATAAAATCACATTCTCAGAGGGCTTCTGTAATCACTGTAAAAAGATTGCATAACAGATTCATTTGTTGAAATATTTCCAAATAAAGTATCAAGTTTATCTAAAATATCAGATAAAGTTGCTTTTTCTCCCAATGGTATAAGAACCTGTCTGGCTGAACCTCGTAATGATTTTCTGATAATGAAGAATCTGATAAGAGACATTTAGTCTCATATCGCCAAACATCATACGTAACATCACCTTTCAAAGGAGGCACTTTTCCTGAAAAGAATGGTAACTTAACATCAACTTTAGGCATCTGTAATGCAGAAGCATAAAACGGATTCTAAAATGAAGTTTTAACAATAGGTGTACTGGTAGAACCTGGACCTTTCAAAACATTATACTCATCTTTAGTTAGAACTACATAATCACCAGACTTCTTCAAAGCTTCTACAACTTGAGAAATTTGCATATCAGCTAAAAGGTACACTGTCCGGTTTGTCTGCACCTGAAGTAAAACTCTTAATTTTATCTTAAGTTTTCCACCTGTAGCCATTTTAAAACACTTCAAATATAAACACTGAAAATAGAACACAATTTATAAACACAAAGTCAATCCACGGGTAAAGCTGCTGGACTGAAATGTCAAATAATGTGATAAATAAATTCAAATTGACCTGGCCACCATCAAAGCATACTGACTATAGAGAATACTCAAAATAGCCTATAAACCCTGAAATTGTAATCACATATATAATCATAATATTACACAACACTGACCCAAAACTGTGTCCTCTGAAAACTGAAATAAAAATAAAACACAAATACAATATGCAAATTCCTTAATAAACAACTAATACCTCTGTACAAGGTACACCTCTTGCTTCTGCATACAAAATCGAAATGACCTCTTCAAAATTTAAGGAAAAACAGCTTCAACACAAAACAAAAGTACAATGTTACCTGGTGTGCTCACCAACTAACAGTACACAACACACAGCTGTTACTTGGTGTTATCACCAAATAAAATTACTGTATGTATTTATTGTATTATGACAATCCGCAAATGTTACGTATCTTAACACAAGTAATAAAATGTTTTACACCAATAATTGAAAAATTGCTGAATTTACTTCTAAATTAAAACCTTAATAACGGATTGTTTACAAACGACAGAAACTATTTTTTTTTTTTTTTTTTTTTTTTTTTTTTTTTTTTAATTCTTCTATACGTAAGGATATTACAATATAAGCGGTGACAGCGTTTCAGATTATAAAATATACAAATCATAGTATATACTATTATAAAATATGGTCAAAAGAAACGATCCTCTTTTATGGATATTCTAACATAAACTACTCTACTTCCCCACTTTATGTAACCGATGAGAAAAGAACGTTTGAGAACTGTATTTCACACAGTCTTGCTTCTACAGATATATATTGAACACTGGTATAAATTTACCTAAATCAGAAAATACATCGCAATACTAACTTCACATAGCTCCTTTTCTCAATCATACATCTACGGGTAGTGCAAAGAATGTGTGCAAAGATAGACAAAAAGAGCGCTCGATAGTTGGGCAAGAATAATTCAGACCAAGAAAGGGACAATAAGTCAATAAATCAACATCCTAACTTTTCAAGAAAGAAATACTGTGTTCCTAGAAAAATACCTATGACGCTGTGTGAAAACAAAACTGTTCAAAATACAAAAATGTTATCTATTTATATCAATAATATTTACTGTAAAATGTTGCTAAATGGTCAAAATATATCTGATCAAGTAATTACTGAAAAAAAAATACCTCGCGAAAACATAAAAAAATGTACGTTTTACATGTCAACACAAAAAATACACATACCTCAATATTCACACTATACACAATGATATAAAATTCAATAATTTACAAAACAAAAATATATACAAGGTAATTTAACAGGAGTTACCCGTTAAATTGGTATTCAAAATAAAAAGTACTGTCCTTTCCTCATTCCATGGCGGTGAGTCATCTCGGCTTCTCGTAAATTCTACAAGTCGTGATAATGAAGTTAACTATGGAACGCGTTTACCGTCTAAGATGTATATAAGATGTAATTCCTTCTTGCGCGTGTAAATGAATTTGCTAGCTAGCTAGACTTAAAAACACTGATGCATCAGATTTTAATAACACTTAAACACTTTATACATTCCTAGATCCTTACTACTCCATCCAAAGCATCCAAAAATGAATATAAGTGGTGAAACAATACTTATATACGTGTGGGCGGAATTCGAATCCTTTCCTCGTATACCTCTGGGAACCTCGTTCCTGACTCTGTAAGGAGCACAGACTTTCCAAAAGATACCAAACTCGTCGTACTCGTCCTCCTTAGATCTGGACTCTTCCGATCGCCGTGACCATCCGAAAAACCACACTGGCCAACAGTGTCGCAGGGTAAAATGTTTCTGGTTTTGGGGATCACAGAAACAAACTATGGGCGTAGGTTCGGTATTTTAATGAATCCAAATACAAATGGTCACAGCGTTTGTATGAAGATATTTACTGATAGAAAATATACTATTTCAAATAAGTTGAAATAATTAATAAAGTAAATGTAGATCTAATGTTAAATTAAGTAGTTATACCATACGTCTGACTCGTAAGAGATGACTGTAAAGAGTAAGCAAGACAGGAAAAGCAAACAGTGCGCAAAAGTTAAGAATATTTAAAAGAACCAATGGATATATCTCTCACATAGAAACATTTACAACAATCAAAACAATTGGACAAGTACAACAAAGAATGAGTTACCAGTGTTCACGATATTGCACGGGTGCGATCGACAATGTACATAATTGACGGAAATTGTCGATTTTCACCGATTCAATACCGGAAGTTAAGTATTTACGATCAAACTAAACGAAACCGAATAAAAACGCGCATGCACGATGTTTCCGCTTAAATAAAACTATGGAAAGCCACGGCTGCCATTACCAAATAATTTCAATCTGTGACATTCTCCCCTGGTAGGAGAAAATGGCTCCTAACATGTTAACAACTTTTAGATGGCCAAATCGTAGTTATTCAAAAATACTTTTTAATTGCATTTAACAGCAAATTTTTCATGTTCAGTTAATTCATAATCATAATAAACATAAACAAAATCAAATCATACAATAAAAATACTTCATAAAGTCAGCAAATATGAGATGATACAATTTTATGTAGACTTTGTTATCAATCAATGAAAGCATACTATTCAAAATAATATAAGAATCATCTATTAAGAAAAAGGTATTTAGAAATTTGTTTATGCGTTTACAAAATTCTTCGACATACCTATTATGAGTCATGAACAAATGGATCTATCTACAGATATTATGTCATTTACAGTGAAAAATAGATCTATTTGAGTATATGTTTCCGTTAACAGTAAACACATTTTTTAATATCATCAAAACATTAAGTTTCTTAGAAATTAAAAAGTATTTATAACTAATTATTTCATTTATCTATTTTTTATATTTCATCTTACATATAAAATCATAAAATATTTATCATATTTTGATTAATTAATAAAATAAAACGTTCTTGTTAAGTTCTCTTTTTATCTTACGTTCTAAACTGGATTTTAGCTATAATGGAATAGAGAAAACAGAATCCCACACGAAAGCACAACACGGCAAAATTGTAAAATGTTGCAGGCTCGGTTTGAATGAGCCTGTTCATGGACGGTACTTGAAAATGCAAGCTACCGTCCACGCCCCTAGCACCGGCTTAAACATAACTCAACATTCAAACACAAAACTGATGGAATTTTGAATTAAGAAACATCCGCATATGTGTTCATATGACGGTTATCATGGAACCTTAAATGTGACATAGTAGTGCCATTCCATGTAAAGCGGCGTATGGTCCCCAAGTCAAAGAATGCTTGTACTCTTAACAAGAAAACAATTGGCGAAACTAAATAAAATGGAATTTTGAAAGGAGATCAAAGGTTATGAAGCCTGCATATCACAGAAAAGAAGTCAAAAGACAAATTTAAAAAGCAGGCAACATATCCTAAGGGTGATTATACAGTATATATTTTTGTTCCTATTTTAAGTTAGTCTCAACTGTAAAAATTTCCGGCAAAAATTCTAACATCGGTCCATATTGTATAATTTCGTTTTCTTTCCGATACGTTATTTTTTTCAAAATTCTAGACATTCGATTATTTACAATGACTAATCCTTAATAGCTATGTACAATATTACGGTTATAAACGGTTAAAAATAATTTAAAAGCACAGATTGTGAAAATTAACGATCCGGAAACGACCGATGTTTTACGATATTTGCCGATGTAAGAATTATTTTGGCGGTAAAGTATTACAGTAAGACTACCTTAACAGAAACACCAACGTCGTAAATGAAATGTTCATACTTGGTCAAAATTACATTTTGGACAATACCTTCTTAAACTGTAAAATGACATTGAATTTGAGATTTAAATAACCTTGACCATCAAGTCAAATTATTGAAATTTGATTAATGTGTTGATAAAACAAATGTTGTGGCCGTACATTTTAAAGTTACAGATATGCCATTTATCTTTCAATGGCAATGACTATCAAGGTAAGATGATTGCATTTTGCTTATATTTACTTATTTATGTCATTTATTTATGAAGATGATTCATACTTTCACATTGAATGTGCCATGACAACCGCGATATAAACACATCCGCGGATTTTTCTTAATTCAGAACTATGTCAGTTCATGTTTAAAATTGGATCCTGCTTAAACCGATGCAAAGGGGGATGGGAGTGGATGGTCCTTGCATTTTCCATAATCGCGTCTGTTATGAGATTCGATCAAATCAAGGCTGCAGCAAAAAATATCATTCATATTTTGATAGATTTTAAATTACATTGAAATTGTGTTTTCAACATTTTGAAAAAGCCATACATCGTATATACCAAGATGGCTAAGAAAATGGTTTGCACATAAATCTAAAATTTAGTAATGTGGTTTATGAACTATATCTTCTTTAACCATAAGATATACTTTCTTATACATATTTATATTCACAAGCATTGTCAAAAATACAATCATAACATGATTAATCGGAAAAAGATCACTTGTAAAAAGCGTAAAAAAGTAAATAAATTAACAACATACGAACATAAAAACAATAAACAAAAGGGCCCTTATATTTCTCACCTGAATACTTATACTCTCCAGAACAAGGCACAAGTTATATTGTACGCTATAAACAAAAGCAGATCCTAAACTGTTCATATTTGTATCTGAAATACTGCGTGCAAAACATGATTGGTTGGTATACCTAAGGGATAACAACCGTTACATATGAAGTCACCGGTTGCCTAACAAAATAGAAAGTTTCCAGTCAAGACATTTTGACCAAAGTGCTATAATTTGAACAAACTTAGTTAATGTCATTTTGCGAATGGACTTAGCTTTAGCAGAACAGAACAGAACAGAACAGAACAGAACTTTTATTTTATTAGATGTGTACCATAAGTATACCATCATAACAAAATTAATACATTTACATGTAATATAATACAGCCACATGATAAACCAGTGTTTATAAGTATCGAATCGCAAAAATACATACATTACATTCACACATTTACATTTAATGAAATAACAATTACATAATATAATCATGATATTTTAAGCATACAATTTCATCGTTTTCTATTCTAAGAGCATGGACTTAAATATGTGTAGCGGATGCCCTTAAAGTCATAGCACGTTTAATATAAAAAGTTAAATTTGTAAGAATTGTTCTTTTATCATTTTGTAATAGTTCTACAAATTTAAACATGCATGGTTTAACATAATAATACTTTTTTATATATAGTTTCCTTAAATAAATATAACATGGGCAAATCAAAATGAAATGATACTCGTCCTCAATGTCGTGCATATCACAGTATATACAATAACGTTGATTTCTATCGATTCTTTGTGTACTGTATCGACCTGTTTCGTACTCAAAATTACTTTTGACATGATTATAAACTTCTAAAACAGGACTGTTTTCCTTATTTACATGCCACCCTTGAACAAAACTTTCGATAATCCGTTGTTTAAAACATAATATAAAAGTCTTTTCACAAACAGTGTTAGGCATTTCCCAAACATACGCAAAACAATAAACATATAATATTTTTTTCACATTTGACAGCCAGTTTTTCTTTCCCAATAAACAATCATCATATTCAATTCTATACGCATGCTGTAATATTATTTTATCTGTTTAAGTCAGTTTAAACCAATATTTAATGATTTTTACATATCTCATAATATAAAATATAAGGCCGTTGAATGTGTCGTCGTTTTGACCTTTAATAATTTTTTACAAAATTTGAGTTGAATTTTTTCAATTTTCTTAGATTTACTGAATCCCCATATTTCTGATGCATAATTTAAAATAGAACCAACAAATGAATCAAATAATTGACAAAAAATTTTAGGCTTTTATCTATTTTTTTGACAATTAATAAGTAACAAATTTAAGGTTTTCAATGCTTTTCCAACTGAATGCTCTTGATTTAGAACAAAACTACCTGTATAATTAAAAATTGTACCCAAATAGTTAAAATTATCCAAAATTTTAAGTCTTATACCATTGTAGAAAAATTCTTCATTACTTAATAAACCACCACGCCTCCTAAATACAACAACTTTTGTTTTATCGGTATTTCTAGACTCCAAGTTTCACAATAAGTACATAAAAGCTTAAATGATTGATTTACTTAATCAGGCGATTCTCCCAAAATAATCATATCATCCTCAAACAACCGCAAAATAAGTATAATATTGTCAATAGTAAGACCAGGGTCTGTATTCTGTTGTTGATATAACTCTAAGACTTCTACAAACAGGGAAAATAATATGGGCGAAATTACCTCCCCTTGCCTTAAGCTTACAGCGTATTCAAAAAAGTCAAAATAGTTATTACCCAACCTTACGCAAGACTAACCTTTTTTATACATACTTTTAACAATACGTAGCATTTTACCATTAATTCCACTTTTATAAAGCTTTAACCATAGGCCATTTCTATATATCCTGTTAAAACATTTTTTAAAATCAGTAAAAACACAATAAAGGTGTTTATTTTCATTTAAATACTTCTGAACTAATGTTAACAAGATAAACAAAGCATCATATGTCGATTTTCCTTTTCTAAATTCAAACTGCGCATCAAATATAATATTATTTTCATTCCAATAAGTCATAATCCTTTTATTCATAATTGATGTAAATAATTTCGACAAACAACTTACAAGCGTGATTCCCCTGTAATTATTTACGTCATTTTTATCGCCTTTATTATGTAATGGAACAATAACGCCCTCAGTCCACATATCAGGAAAATGACCACTATCAAGGATATATTTAAAAATATCACATATATGAGATGAAAATATATCTATAGCTTCTAAAAAATATTCGTTCAATAACAAATCAATACCAGGAGATTTATCTCTCTTTAACGTCTTAACATTTTTAAATTATTTCATTTACAGAAAAAGGTTAATCTAAAATCTCATCTGACCCATTTAAGTCATTAAAATCATTATCTGAAGTAAAGCGTTCTGCTTCTTCATTTCTCGCTTAAAATATATCATTACCAAGTTGTGAAAAATAATTTAAAAAATCGTCTAACTCAATATTATGTTGTGATTTACTTTTACTGTTAAAATACTTCCAAAACTCTCTCGGCTTAGAATACCGTAAATTTTCAATACGCTATATAGTCTTCAAATCATACATTTTTCTTTTCCGTTAACAATCCTTTTATATGCATTTTAAAAAAAAAAAAGATTCTTCCCTATTAAAATGTGTCTTATTCATATCATTTCTTTTTAATGCATTATCATTTAATTGCTTAACATGTTTACACTCATAGTCAAACCATTCTTTATTTTCAGAAATTGGAACATCACTAAACATTTGCTTATGATTACTTGTATATGTTTTGCTAAATAAGGGATCAGCAACATCTTTAGCTCTTTAAGTTTCAGTGATAATTGTTTTACTATTTACATATGATGATAATCTAAGTCCAACCAACACCCAAGTTGGGTTAATGTTTACCTAGTGACTGTAATTTACTTGTTGATGTCAACGTAATAATGATTCATATCAAATATCTTAGCTGAAGCTTACAAAGTGTAGCTCTATATTATTCAACAATCACAATTTAACATTATGATGGTGGTAGTTTTTACTCCGGATCACGAAACCAGTAAACGTTCCCACCTTTTGCAAGGAACTGAACCTTCTGTTCATGCAAGAGCAGAGGTACAGTGCGAATGACCGTACAAACAATTTTTTATGATCAGTCACAACGAAAGTGACCCATGTCGCATAATTCACAGTCGTTCAAAGCTCTATCGATTGAGGTTAACCGGACGGCTTTTTAACATCATTCAACATCATGTTTGTATGTGTTCCGAGTTTATTAAGGTACCATCCTCCTTTTCAGGCACTGAGAGTACGGACCCCGGACATTTCACCATGTCCTTAAATAATAATGAATTGCCAAATGCTGACCTATTTATTTTGAATCCAGACATTCAAATGTGACAACATCATTAAGATATTTATGTATATATTATACTGCAGTTAATAGTAAGACGATTGCCATTAGGACGATTTCGCATTATCTTTTTATTTATATAAATATTTTTTAGTATATTATAATTTTTTTTTTGGTATGAATGCAAATCTTTACCTTATCTTATTAATTAACCCAAACAAACCTGACAGATTCAGACATTTGCATATTACTTATATAAATGTTTTTAAATTATATTTTGTCATCACACATTCAAAGATGATAATTTAAATCTTATTTATTTTCTTTGTATGCGTGCTAGACTTAATTTTATCTTATTGCAGGGTGTTTAATTATGCCAGAATAAACAAAATTACATGAAAACTGCGAACTCGGTTTGATTTGGTGTGTACATGAGGGATATGAAAGAGCCTGTGTAAAATGAGCGACCACAAAGGTCACTAATTACTTAGCTAAAGTAGAAGATCCACAAGAGAATCACAATGGAATTCCTATGCCAAATATTTAAATATCTGGACATTTAAGTTTTGCTAAAGAAGACTAGTCTTATAATGTATTTTCCAATAAAAGTAAAGAAGTGACTAAGTGACCCATTGGTGGATCATTATGACATAAGTTTTATAAAACTTGCCAATTTTGTGTCGTCTTCAATTTTCTTAAGATCTCATTATCATTTCTCCTTTAATAATTGTTCGCTGTTATTGATTGAATGAGCAATGCGACGCAAGGGGTGAGTAAACAGTGACAAAATGAACAGTTAATACGCTAATGATAACACGAATCATATAATTCTATATTGAATTTGATACCTGCGAACTCATCGTATTATGATCAAGAGGAATTTTCTTGCCAGTGAGGTTTATTGTAAAACCTAGCAGAATTCCAATGCAGATGTAATTATCGTCAATCTCACAAAAAACAGCAGCTCCAGCATCACCAGGCTTTGCAAATGTGTTTTCTTGGGAACCACCTGGTAATGATGTGGCATACATTATATCCTGCCCCTTTTCCAATTGCCCGGAACCATATATCAATCCTTTTGTAAGCCCAGACGACACACCCATTTTATATACTATCGTTCCCACTGAAATGTTTTTTGGGTTAAATTTTTCATCACCTTGGGCCCCTTCTAAACCTTTGTCTGAAAGTGTAAATATAGATTTAATTTTTTTCTAAAATATATTTTATGATAAGATTTATTCCTTTTATAAATGTTCACAATTATTTAGATATTGTGTTTAATGATTACAAGGGTATAATAAAAAAGCAATCTTACAAGGGCAAATCCGTTCAATAAATAAATTTTGATAATGATAAAAACTTGCATATTTCTTTGACGAACTCAAGCAAGTCGATAAATAATAAACAATCATTATGAAACTTTATATGAGCTGTATTTTCGTAAAAGGTTGGACAAACAACATCATTGATTGTACATGTATGTTTGCATTTACTATTTATGCACACGGCACAAACAGCAAAATAGCATACCTTCATTTTTCGATACAGAGTCTGCATCATCAACGACTTCAACCAATATAATATTATCGTCTGGGGTTTTCTGTATAATCTCTGCATTCTTTTTACAGCTAGGAAGAAATGCCGTTTTCAGTATGTTACTCATATCGCTGACGGTTATAAAACACCTTGCATTTGTCCCATCTACAAAGACGAGTGGACCGATTGTAGTCATTGCAATGCAACTATCATTTCTTTTTCGCAGGTCCACAGCCATTCCCATTGTCACATCAGGTAAGTCTGTATTGAAAGAAATGAAAATGATGAACCAAATAATTATGTATTTATCAAACATATTATTTTGATTACGATTATAACGCATATATTTTTATTCAAGTGGTTAAAAGTAAACAACAATCAATAAGAATGTATTTATACAAATCTATACAAGTGTCATGAATGAATAAAAATGACACATCGTTTTATCAATTTTCATTTGTGATTATTGCCCGGAGCATATAATATATCATTTCGGAGATCTATATCCTTCTACCAGACAATCTGTAACATACATCGCGAAATTGCAAATGCCCTTTCTTAGACTGAAAATCTAATCCGTATAAAATTTCAATTGTGATGCCCAGATTACTTGCATTATCATGATGTTTAACAATCATAGAAAGATTTAGCCTTGTTTTGTTTTGACATTTCCCTTCTCTTGTAAATAGAATGTGTTATACGCAAAAGAATGAAACTGAGTATAAAGGCTCATAGACACATCAGTCTATATTGCTCTGTACATATAAGAAATACTCACTGTGGTTACTGATGGTTAAAAGTTGCAAAACAAAGTAGTAATATCGAGCAAACATAAAATAAACTTTCTGCATTGTGCTGAAGTTATTTTAAATTAATAATCTTCACTGTCGATGCTTTATTTTAATGAAATAAGTCATGGTCAGTTAAAATAAATTGCATTTCAATATCTTATTAGAAACGAAAGAAACGTTGACTGCTTGGAAATAAAATTTACCTCGTCTTATTTTCTTTCTTGGTGGATCATCTGTATCACTTTGCTCATCCTCATCATTAGCTTTAGATGACTTTATAGAAGAGGCAGTTGATTGGCCAGTCTGTAAAAAAGAAAATATGCTTTGTAAAAATGCTTTTTTGTTTGTTTATCGCTTACAATTTAGATTTTTTATTCAAAAGCTGTCAAGACAATTTCCCCGTTTCAAATATGTTCTCACGTGTTCACGTGTATGTTCAAAATACAATTGATCTAAAATGACGTTATAGCTATTGAACAGAAACCTTTGTAAAACAATTAAAACTGATAAAAACTGTGTATCTTCTACTTAAAAGTTATAAAACATTTAAGTAGAAAAACATAACAGTCAAGGAAAAAATAAAGATTATAAATACTTTATAAGGAGAAAAATGCACATTTTGTTAAGACTATAATTCCTTATTAGCAGATTGTCCAAAAAGTTTACGAAATCTAATCAGCCAGGTTCTTATTTAGCTTTTGTACTCCATATAAAGAAACTGTAAAGTTCATTAATATTTTATTGTCTCATTTAAAAGGTTTTTTTCTTTTTTTTTTCTTTAGATTTTTTTCCTCCTTATTAGGATATATACCTGTTCTTTTCTCATAACTGTGAATATTTGAAATTCCCTTTTGGTCCATTACATTGTTACAAAAACCTAAAGAGGAGTTTGTAAATAGTCTTTCTTAATGTTGTGTTTATCATTACTAGGCTTTTATAGCTTAATTAACCGTTTTTAAAGTATTTTTAGAAGATATTTTTATAGATTTTTAAAACTTAAGATTTTGCACCAGGTCACTCCCGTACTAGATGTTACGATAACCTCTTCGAAAAAAAAAAGAATTGACGAATGTATTGCAATTGTGTTGGCTAACAGTTGCTGCAGATAATAGATAACTGTTCTGAAAATACCTTGTTTGAATTGGAATCGCCTATTCCACTGTCACACGAGTCTTTGCTTTTTTTACTTTTTATGAGTATCAGGGATCTAAATAACTCATCTGTTCCTAAAAGAAAGGTGAATAATAGGACTAATTATAGATATCGTAAAAATGAAGCAGTGTAAGTTGGAAATAAAAATGATTTGACGAGGGACAAACAAGTTAAACAGTTAAAGACAAGCATGAATCTGTTTTGCCTTCATTACAAATATTAAACACGTTTGTGCCGATATTTTTGAGTTCGAATCCATAAGATCTTTTGATACAATTTTGCCAGTTTAACTATGAACGGGATTTATTACTAAACAACCCCGTAGATTCACATACACTTTCTGTGCCCCTAACAAAACTTAAATTTCATTGCTTACAAGTATAGATCCCATCGAATATCTTAGTTTTTAAACAGTTTGCAGGGTATGAAATAGTACATGAGAAATCTGATTATTCCATTTTGTATTGATTTTATGCATCAATAAATCAAAGTATCCTATTTGGCAAAGGTTGTTAATCCTGGAGAATCAGACCAAAATATGTTGACAACACTAGATGAAATTTAAGGCACTCGGAACACCTGTCAGGTTATTTATAACCTTCTCGGAGTTAATACGGATTTAAAATAGATTAACCCCGTGACCCTTGATTACTTTTAAATGAACGATTACAAATATTTTCTGGCAAACTTAATCAATTATCAAAATACAAATGGCTTTCAATTTTTACGAAATCCGATAAAATTTCAATAGTTACATATTTTGAACCTTCTGTTTCTGCATGCATAATAATGAAATAGCAATTAGATACTAATTTATAATTCTATAAAGTTGGTTAATTTAGGCAGACAATTAGAAGATATAATGTAAAAATAAAACATTTTGCCAAGCATTTTCTCTCCTGGCGGTAAGGAATTTAACAGAATGCATAACCATAATTTTATGTTTGTCTATATACATAGTTATATTCGCACCATATACGTTTGTGGCCTTTTTGATTCTCTGTAAAATTACGTCAGATTTTCAACATGTTGCTTATTTATAAGTGATCTGCTACTTTATCTGACATTCATCAAAATCCAAATAAAAACGTTTACCAATTGGAAAGCTTTCGTCGCTTGTCGTGAGCAGTTGCAAGCTGTAAAATTGTGAAAGGCTAATTTGCATATAGAGCGACCCTTTATACACTTTTGCAACAGTTTGCGAATTTATACCAATTGTAGCAAGTATAGGAATTTCAGAGAAAACAAAAACGAATTGTTAATGTGAAACATAGTAAGCTCACAAGCATGCAAAAATCATTACGAAATGCAACTATTCCATGTCAATACAAGCGAATCTTATATCGCATCTACGTTTCTTGAGTAATATTTAATTTGAATTCTTCAACAATTTTGAGCGTACCTTAAAGTATGTTTGTCATGATATTTTATATTAAGGAAATCGCTAAATGGAAATATATTAATTATCTTATGCTGTATTATGTGGTTGGAGTTGTTGTTGTTCAAAAAGGATTGTTTTGACAATAACTTAAATCAGCCTTGCATCAGATGAGCACATGTTGTCAGCATTACTCTTTGGGTAAAACAAACTTATGTTCACCTGAGGCTCGCATTATATAGTTATTTTATTCATATCGGTCCATAAATTCCCTATTTAACCAACACTTATTCAGAATTTCTACATGGTACATTGTTACAAAAATGATTATGAATATAACATACTGGTTTAACATCATGCGGATTATAAGAGTTTGATATTTTCGGAAAATAGGAGCCAATGTAATGGTATAACAATAGTTAACCTATAGCTCTTCAGCGCTTCTTATGTAAAATTCTTCCAAGTATAATTTCCAATAACCGTAAAATTATACCATACCCAGACTATGTATACAACGGGAAAAGACGGGCACGCAGAAATTAGAAAATTGTGTGATCATAAAATTTTGTTGTAATTTGGGAATGACACCTACACAAACATTTGAAAAAAATTCAGCAGGCGAAAAGAGAAAGTAATCTTTCACGAGTGGCATATAAGATTTTTGTGATGGACATTACGTTGAGATGCAGTTACGGTCATTGATTGCGTAACGTTCAAGCGCAAGTTGTACATTATTATTATGTCGACCTCAATAACTCTTTGGAGTGCGCCGCTGTCACTGACAGGTGTTTATGTAAAATTATATACAGCTGAAATAAAAGAAGCTACTATCATGATTTTATTGTGTTTATTTGTTATTAATTCTTCTCAGCGGTGTAAGAATTTCAAATCAATATCTAAAATATTTTACGCAACAAAGAAAGTCCACGAATGTTTGATAACCCCTCGTATGTTTACAGAGATCTCATGAACAAAAATAAAATTTGATAAAAAGCAATGTTAATTGAATAAGCAACATTCGCTATTGAACTAGATCAATAAAATCACGTTAAAATTGACATTTACAAGTAGTTATATACAGTTTGAATCGAATGTTTTGATAACTGATATTTATTTCGAGAAAATGTTTGAATTAATATCAATGATGAAACTGACAAAGTAAAACTATAAGTCATTGAACTCAGAAATTATCCAGAATGGGATGAGTTCTCCAGTTAGGAGCTTGCGAAATTTTCTTGAGATTCGGAATTTAAATTTGACAACTTAAACTTTACTTTGAAGGTCCTTCAATCACATTCAGGTTTAATCTTAAATAACACATCAGTATGTGACGGCTACCTGTGCGGTTTGAATAATTTACCTTTTACTCACCAGTGTTTGTTTTAGGCATTTTGTAGAAATATGTAGCAATAATTAAATATAAGTGAATACAGCTTGCAAAATTTGGTTTTAGTAATGCTCATCTAGCTTGCTTATTATAAAACAATATCCCTCAGTCACTATAGTCCTCTTTATTATTGTTACAAGTGCGAAATTATTCTTGATTAGGGTTCATTGATCAGTGATCAGGCAATACGTTTCAATTAACTGAGCAGGGCATCGACTTGTGATGAAGGTCAAGATATCAAATTTATGAATCTATAAAAAAAGTTTTTAAAAGACTGAAATACTTTTCTACGAATGGAAGTAAATTAAAAAAAATATTTACCTTCAATATTTTCAGTTTTCTCAGTATATGAAAGTAAATGTCTGTTTGATACTTCACCGACTTCAAACTCCACATTTTTATCTTCAATGAAATTTTAAAAAATTAACCAGTGAAAACAAACATGTTAAAAAGTGTTTTGCACAGCTAACATTTAACAATCAAAGTTATAGTTTTTAAAATGACCCGGACCGAAGAGCGGGAAACGTATTTGAACTATCAAAGAAACAAAAAACCACCAGGCCTAAAGTTGAAATTATGTCAACAACGATTTTATTTATGGAACATATAAAATTTCAATTTGTCCAAGTTTTTACATCATAAAAGACGAAAATATGTATTGCTGTTAATATGAAGTTAATCAATGTGAAAGATACTGATCTTAAAGAGTGGTATCTAAGTATGTTAATCTAGTCTAATAGTAATTCAAACTGAGAACTTAAATGTATGAATATATTACGAGTACTAATATTAATTTGTAGTTTGTTTTCTTGAAATCACTTATACAGTGAATACTTTTACGGCATTGATTTCTCAAGCATGAGTATATTTGGTTTAGAGTAATATTCTCTTTTTGTACTATTATTTTGTTAAGTAGCGCATTGTTAACAAGCAATTATCATAATATTTAAAGCAATCCATAAGTCCCCTACCGGTTAGAACCCGCTCAAAATTCTGAAGGACCATTGACCATTCACTAATGTTTCTATTTTAAGTAAATTTGTTAGAAAAAGTTCTTTAATAATGATCACAGGAAACAGTTTTTATGAACAGACAAACAGACGGACTGAAGGACACTCTAAAGTTACTTTTGTAAACATCCCTGTTACCAAAATATAACATTTTTAAAAGCAAAATTCTTAAAGAGGAGATTACTCTTGGTATAAAGATGCAAGTCGTCATACATAATGTGAGTGTAACAAAGAACAATTAGTAATGAAGGTGTTGATAATGAATGTTTATATTGATTTGAGGTAAGAGAAAGTTAAAAGAATGAATATGAGATAATTCTGAAAATATGGATGCTAGATTTATACCATATTATCATGATGTGGGGAATTAAAGTAAATCCTATAAGTAAAAATGAAGAAGTTGGAGTAAAATATACCAATTTCTCGGACAAAAATCTAAGTTCAAGGGAGACATAATTTTGGAAATAGTCTTACAAGAGTATTAAACTGTCCCACAAATGATTTGAGTGAGTAAGAAACATATATATGAAGTTTGAAGAAGATACATTAAGTAATAAAGATGTTATTTAAAAAAAATAATGAAAATTTTAAGTTCAAGGGAGGCAATTCTGATAATGTTTGTGCTAGAAATGTTAACTTTTGAAACATATGATGTGGTTGATGACCAGAAACCTATATTTGAAGTTTGAAATAAATACCTTAAAAAATACAGAACTTATAGTGAAAAAGCCTTAAAACTAGAATCAGAAATCTTGAAAAGGTTGCCGACGTTTGTTAAGTAATACTCCCTATAGTTATAGTCAAGAATAAAATGATGTGTATAATTTCCATACTGCCATCTAACCATATTTTAAGATATTAAAATTTTCAGCTCTTTTTGACTAATCACAAATATTTGTTATATTTGCCATTTTTAGCCTATTTGTTGCCTTGGCAAGCAATTTTTTAACATAGGAAAAAAAGAAAAAGACATCCATAATCTCAGACTTACATCTACCAATATTTCAAGTTTCATAAAAATACTTTCATTACTTTTTGCATTATCACTAGAATCAGTGTATGTGTTCAATTTGCCATATTTTCAGTCTATTTGTTGTCATAGCAACCAGAATTTTCAACATAGGAAAACAAGATAAGGACGTTCATAATTTCCAGACTGCCATCAACCCATATTTCAAGTTTCATATAATTATTTTTAGTACTTTTTGCGTTATCACTGGATCAAGTTTATGTGCAAAATTTGCCACATTTTCAGTCTATTTGTTTGCAATAGCAACTAGGATTTTCAACATAGGAAGAAAAGAAAAGGACGTGCATAATCTTTAGACTGCCAATTAATCTCATGTCAAGTTTCATAAAAATATTTCTAGTACTTTTTTTTGTTATCAATTGATCCAATTTATGTGTAAAATTTGCCATATTTTCAGTCTATTTGTTGCCATAGCAACAAGAATTTTCAACATAGGAAGAAAAGAAAAAAACTTTCATACTTTCAAGAATGCCATCTATCCATATATCAAGTTTCATAAAAATATTTTCAGTTCCTTTTTGCGTTATCCCGGGATCTAGTGTTGTGGACGAACGGACTGACAGACGGACGGGCGGAAGGTAAACCTTAAGTCCACTTCGGTAAACCGGTAGGGGACTAATAAAAATGAACACGAATGTGTAACAGAGTTACCAACGTCCCCCTCCTCGGGGAAGTTTGATATGAATCATAAAATGGTGCTATTTCAGAAGATTGAGGTATGGATTTCAGGACTTTCAGTCCAAAATTATGACCAATGCTAGATCTGCAAATGCAACAAAAAAATTATTAAAGAAATAAAATGAAACAAGGAATTTAAAAATCAATCATGTTAAGCTTTGACCTCCAAGTTTGACCTTGACCTTGGAAGTAGGGATGCAGGTGTTGTGCAAGACATATCGTCTTATTATTGTCACTTTTTGAGCCAAGTATTTTCAAAATCCCTTGAACTATGAAGAAAGTATGGATCGGACACAAAATATACCCTATAACAGACTATGTTAATCTTTGACCTCTTAGTGTGACCTTGGAGGTAGGGACCCATGTTTTGCGCCTGACATATCGTCTTATTACTGTGAATATTTGTGCCAAGTATTTTTAAAATCCCTTGATCTATAAAACAGTAATGGACTGGACACAAAATATACCCTATAACATCATATGTAAATTTTTGACCTCTACGTGTGACCTTGTCCTTGGAGGTAGGGACGCAATAGTAACGCATAACATATGATCTTATCATTGTGACTATTTCCGCCAGTATTTTCAAAATCCCTTGATATATGCAGAAGCTATGGACGGGACACAAAATATACCATATAACAGACTCTGTTAACCTTTGACCTAAAAGTGAGACCTTGACCTTAGAGATAGGGGTGCAGGTGTTGTACTTGACATATCGTCTTATTATTGTGCCTAGTTATTTCAAAATCCCGAGGAAGTTCTAGATCGGACACAAAATACACCCTTATACAGACTATGTTAACTTTTGACCTCTAAGTGTGACCTTGAACTTGAGGTAGGAACGCAAGTGTTACGCATGACAAATCGTCTTATTATAGTGACTTTTTGTGGCATGTATTTACAAAATCCTTTGATCTATGAAAAAATATGGTTCGGACACAAAATATACCTCGCAACAGACTATGTTAATCTTTGACCTCAAGGTGTGACATTGATGTTAAAGGTAGGTGACCGGTTGTTGCGCATGACACATTGTCCCATTATTGTGAACAATTGTGGCAAGTATTTACAAAATCCCTTCAAATATAAGAAAGTTATGGACCGGACACGACATATACCCTCAAATAGAAAATGTTGACCTTGAATGAGCAAGTTCGACCTTGACCCTGGAGGTAGGGTCTGGTTGTTGCGCATAACACATCGTCTTATTATAACAAACATTTGTGCCAAGTTATTTCAGATTCCTCTGATAAATGACAAAGTTATGGACCGGACACGAAAGTGTGACGGACGAACGGACAGATGTACAGACGGACGGAGTCTTTTTCTATATCCCCCTTTTTTCTTCGAAAAGGCGGCAAAAATATATTTAAAAAATATAATATATAAAAAAATATTTGCACTTCTTGAACAATGTATCATTATCTATTTTGTGTTTTTCATTTATTACAATATTTTGTCGCTTCTCTTCAGCGCATATGAAGTATTTGCTCTATCATATTGGTTTCAACGCATCAATTTGTCTTTACAAAACTATTTACACATCCATTTCCAAAACAATACAATGCAATAATTACAAATGTAAGTGCGTCAACACTTTATAACACGGATATCAGGCATTTTGCATGTACATGAATTTTAGCAAATATCAAAGGATTGGTAGCTTTGATTTATTACGTGTACTATCAATTCATCAATGATAATTTTTCATGATGATTTTAGAATTACATTGAATAATTTTTGTCGTTATAAGTGCTATAAGTGCTAATGATTCACTGAGCAATAATCGAAGCAAGACGTCAATGTGCTTAATGTTAACATTATGTTTGTTTTAAAAATGAATTCATTTTTTTTCTACAACTACAAATAAAGAAGATAAATGCATACAATCTTTTTCCTTAGTATCTGAAACTGTACATATTATGTCAGATGTTTCATTAGCATTGTCCTCATTATCTTCCACATCTTCATAACATTCCTGAAAGCTGACCTCTGAAAAAGAACTTTAGAATAACAATGACACTTATTAAACATACCTACATTGCTAACCAATTTCAAAGTATATGAACGAAAAAGGAGAATTGTCATAAGGTTAGCATTTAACAGATTATGTTTTCTGTAGCTCTTAATATATCTTTGTCCAGGAAATTCTATCAATTATAACAAAAACGAAAGTCACAATTCAATGCAGTAAATGCTTGCGACTTAATTGTGTATAATTATCATAAGTTCATTGAAAGATTTATACCAGGTATCTGAGAAATAAATGTTGATATACGGGTGGACTCTGGAGTTACTGTAATTGTTTTCACATTTAACGATGGTTCCATTGCTATTGTTGCCCCAAGTTCAGACGAAATTGTTTCTGAAATTGCATTTAAGCTCTTTTGTGCTTGTCCACTTCCTATCCAATGATCCACTCGAACAATTCCATCACAACTTCTCACTTCAATCGGCAGTTCAACTTTGCACATGTATGTTGACTCAGTTTCAGCTAAATTGAAAGTAAAAAATATGACGTAACAACTTAAAATTTGTAAGACATATTGCTCAAAAGGGCAACCTTTATCGGTAGAAATATGAGACAAAAGAAAATGCAAAGGTGATTTGTGACGTACGTTTGTCATACTTTGACAATCAAACTCATACCACACACAAGCTATGTACTAATTAGAAAAAAAAACATTTATTTCCAGGCTTTGCTCACACAACCTTTGGGTGGTATTTGAAGTGATCAATATATTTAAAATCAAAATGACATCACGTTTATCAAAATCACATCACCATTTATCAAAACCACAACAACATTATTTTATTAAAAGGTTTCAGCATTTAAAAAAGAGTGTTTAGAAGGCAACTATGTCGCTTCAACATGAACCATGATATTTTAAATCATTAAAGTACTTATAAGTAGAATCGGACTGCTAATAGCGGTGCTGGCGAAGCAACCTATCTTATCATATCATCGATATACCTGTTAATGAAATAATTTGCGTAATTTTCCTAAAATATATGCATGACTTAATTAACATATCCAGTCAATTAAATGTTTACTTGTCTTCTTACCATAATAAATATCACCAAAAGTATTTAAGATGTGATTAATTAACCAACACATGAAAATCCTTTGATCGTTACTTTAAGTACATTTTGCGCAGCAGTAAAAATGTTCAAATCCTCAAAATCTTCTGATTTTCCGAAATCTCAGTTTATTATCAACATTTTGGTGCTGACAGTCGAATATAGGGAGGGACAAACAGCCGAATAGAAATGTTAAATTTTGATCCCTCCACCTTCGGAATGGAATTATTATTAGTAATAATGTCAAGTTTACACCCAAAATCGATGAACAATTGTTTGTACAGTCATTCAGATAGTTGACATGTTTCAATGTTTCTGGCACAGGGCCAGAGAGCCAGGGTTTGGTTTTAGAGTGTTTATATTTTGCATATCTAATGATTGCTAGTGTAAAATGGACATAAGACATGCATTCTTTATTTTTAGCTGTACATATTTTTTTCATGATTTAATTACATTTAATAAATGTAAAAAAAAATGATAGCCTTTCACTGCAACTCAATACACGTGACTGATTTGTGTCATTCGTATTTTCGCCCCGTTACCCCGCCAAGCAAAAAATTGAGAATTAAGAATCGAGGAAAAACACACTAATTTGCTGGGGCGCGGGGGATGTAATATGATTAAAACTTCGCCCCGCGGGGTCGCGAAGCCAGATTTAAGAATTAAAACGGCGGGCGCGGGCCGATAACACGCTGATTAGCGGGCTCACGGGGCGAAGATTAATGAATAAAACTTCGTCCCGTGCCCCCGCTAATTAGCGTGAATTCGGCCCGCGGCATTGTCAAGAGAAAAGTCGATAATTAACAAGTTAAAATGGCGGGGGTGGAGAAGTGGAGCGAATTTTAATAAATGAAACGGTGGAAGCACGGGGCAAAGTAATCTTATTAGCAGGCTCCCGCTAATAAGTGTGTTCCGTCTGCGCCCCCGCGAAGCGAAACGGTGAGAATTTATATGTTAAAATGGCGGGGACGCAGAGCAAAAACACGTTTATTAGTGGGGGCGTGGGGCGACGTTTCATTAATTTAACTCCGCTCTGCGCCCTTGCTAATTAGCGTGTTTAAACAGCGTGTTTTAACAGCTTATTTATTGATTTATTAAAGGTAATAAAATTTCACTTACTAATTGTTTTAAGAATCTCATTAAGACATTTTGGAATAAATCTTGAGATTAAAGAATACGTCGAAACTTTAGCCGCCATTTCTTCTTTGACTGCAGCTACAATCTTTTGCAGACGATTTTCAAAGGCATCACTTTTAATGTAACGAAGCAATCTATACAAACCGGTGCATGTTGTGCATCTAATATACATATTAATGCATTTAAATTCAGGTGGTAAAATCTTGACATCACCTAGGCGCTCAACTTCATCAAAGAGCTCCTCAACAGCTTTAACCACCTGTGTGTATTCAGATGTTCCTGCTTTCTTTTCTGCACATTCGAAAGCTTTTTTGAGGATATATCTCGCTTTGTCTATAAGCTCAGATCTATGTATGTCACTTTTTAATGTAATTTCAACGCCAAGAACTGAAATGTCGAAAGTATACATCCGTACGATGAGAAAAGTTTAATCGATTTTCAGGGCGTAACTATCTTCCTTTTGATCTGTACGACTAGCTCATCATCAAAAAATGTTTTAATCTTTGTCACGAACGTATCATATTTTTTTCTTTAAAATACTTAAATGTAGTATAGGGGTCTCTTTGGCGCCACTAGTGCGCATGCGCGGCGGCCATGTTGTTTTCTATTAATAGTAACTCATTTGCATAGAAGAAATGACCTCACTACACAGGCGCGGCGGCCATGTTGAATAACAGACGCGCGGCGGCCATTTTGAATTCTATTTTAAGACTGACATCATCACGTTATAAATAGAAACGCGAATAAAAAAATATCTCTCGGAGTATACGGAGCTGACTCGTATACACGATTTAGGGCTTGAATCGCGGACATTGAGGGTCAGGTCCTCGGCCCTAGACGGAGAGATAATTACCATCATGACAGATAAAAGAAATGTTTGTAAATAGATACGTACTTAACATTTTAATTTATAAAAAATAGTTTTTTAATAGGTTCAAAATAATATTGATACAAATATAACTCGTTTACTTACCTACATTTAGTAAGGAAATGACTGTCATAGCGTAACGTTCTTGTAGACTGCGCATGATCTATTTTTAGTCGCGGTATTTCACAACCACCAGGAGCTATTTCATCAGCCCCACGTGGGTGTCAATGAAAGAAAAAAGGCATTAAGTACAGTCGCCGCTCAGTCTAGATTCACAATACCTAGCGGAACTATGTTGAACAAAAACCCTTTATCCTTCGTTACTAAATATAACTTTTTATTAATCACAAAAGAATCTATTATCCTTTCAAACGCAGCGACCGTCAAGTACAGTCGCCACTTAGTCTAGATTTACAATACCTAGCGGAACTATGTTGAACAAAAACCCTTTTATCCTTCGTTACTAAATATAGCTTTTCATTAATCACAAAAGATTAATAGAATTGACGGACCTTTTTTTGTTACGGTTGATAAACCGGAGGGGATGAATTAATTGAAATATGGACCAATGAAGATGGTTTATTTTTACAACGCATCAATTATACAGATTCTGCCGAACTAAGGCGTGTTGGTATCAAATGAAACGTCTTTAGCCGCTCTTTTATGAATACGGACTAAAATCGAAATTAAAATCACTCATGCGTAAAAATCATTAAAATAACTAAAATAAGCTTACCCCCAGTCTTTACTCCTTGCCTATCAAACTATTTATGACAAGTTACTATAGCCTATCGTTAAACGGTCCAGTTACGACAGGTTTAAACCGGTATGCTATTTTTGATTAGCCAATGAAATTGAAGAACGAGGTTTTTTAAACCATTTTTTTTTAAAGTTCATAAAACCCTTAGATTTATATGCCGTTTGAAAGATCTCTGCCAGTAGATACAGAAAATGTATTATTATATAGATCTATCTTTTACTGTTTCTGAGATAGGAGAGTTTCAATATGGCAGACAAAAATCACTCATGCGGAAAAACGCGCATAACTTTTTCGTTTATGAACGAAACATAGTCATGTTTTGTTATCAAATTGAAGGTCTTGACGAGTACATTCTGACGCTGGCGATAGTAATGTTCATACTGGAAGTCAAAATCACTCATGCGTAAAAAATATATATTTTGGTTACTAGAGCAACCGAATCCGATATGATTTTTAATTGTTTGACTACCAATTGAAAGAACAGTTCATTACCTTAATGTACACCCCATTGTCGATTCGATTTTCAGCCGTTTTTGAGTTATGACGCAAGAGCGATTTTAAACCCTAAATTGCGAAAGTCAATAAAAACGTTACAACTGTTTTTCCAATCGATTTCGTCTCGTCGCGCTGATAAAGAAAAATATATAGTTTTATGGGTTTATCTTTACGTTTTTTGTGTATTTCGATAATGCACCGGAAATTGACGTCACAGATCAAATCGATTCTTCGTTATATTGACGAATATATACGTGTTATATCGTTGAAGATTTTACCCACCTGTTACCTGCGCTATTTAAAAAGCATGTGGACGGAATGAAATCATGAGCTAAAAGTGTATATTCCCAGCCTGGAACCGATTTAGGCGTGTTTGAATCAATATAAAGTCCAGCGCGCATCTTTATGAATAGATAATCGAAATTAAAATCATCATTGCGTAAAATCATTAAAATACTAAATAGGATTACCCCAGGTCTTTACTCTTAGCCTATCAAACTTATATGACAATTACTATGCTATGGTTTCGGTCAGTTACGACGGTTCTTAAACCGTCTTTGCTTTTTTTATAACCAATTAAAAATGGAGAACGATGAGTTCTTACAAAACAAAATAATATGACTTTGCGTGGAGTATGATAAGAAGCAGCACTTTAGCCACCTTTAGTCTTCTGACTTCAAACTTACGGCAAGGTGGATTGGCAACAGAACACATTACATATTGCTATGACAATGGTCAATCTTGGAAAAGTTGACGTTGAGAAAGTGTTTCTTTGTCGAAAACAATCCCGCATTATCATTTAAATTATCAAATGATAGGATTTTGTGATGCTTATATGTACAGCTACTGTTTCATTGATTTACGTACTCGAATTGTGTGTCAGCAACGATTGAACACATTTCGACCAACTTGAACCAAGATGTATGATATTTTGTATGCAAGCAGTCTTCAATCTTCAGCTTTATAATGCTTACAGTGCAGTAGGACTAATTATCTGTATTTATGATATTAGAGTCTTAATGACCGCTACAATTCGCTGCAATAGACTTAAACACTCTACTTATGTGATTAAGCCTAAAAGAGCTTTACTTCAAGTATAAGACAAAGTCATGACACTACGGAAAGAGGTAAAAGACTACTAATAACAATAAATATTTCGTATTAATATGTAGCGGAGGAATTACAATTTGATAGGATGTATTCTTTATTCACCGCCACCGCCGCGCGCCGCGCCGCCAACACCCGCACCGCCGCGCCGCAAGCAACCCGCGCAACGCGCACTCCACGCCGCACATCACAAAGAAAAACTGTCTACAGCGTAAGAAGGATGAATTTATCATAGATGGAAGAATTACCCGTGTACTTTCTGGACACTTTATAATGAATCGTGTTCTGTTTGCAGCAGTCTTCTCAAGACGTGACGTCATGCTGAGACATCAACGTTATGTACATGGGAGTGATGACACTGTTAAAAAGTGATTCTTTATCGCAACAAATCACTCATAGGGACACTTCAGAAAAGATGAATTTTCAACACCCATTTTCCCATGGTCGTCTCCGGGCCTAGTGGTAGTGGAAAAACTGAATGGACTAAAACACTGCTTTTATCCGATCTAGTAAAATCCGCCACCAGAGCGCATCAATCATATGGTGTTACGGGGCAATTGGCAGCCTCTGTACAATGAACTTCAACGTAGCATACCCTGGATAGAATTTGTACGAGGTATCCCCGACTACTTGAATAGTCTCAAGAGTATATTAATACCCGTAAAAGGAACTTGATTGTTTTTGACGATTTGATGACAGAGGCCAAATGTGAACCAGAGAATTGCTGATCTTTTTACCAAAGGCAGTCACCACAGGAACATATTCTATCGTGTATCTGACTCAAAATTTATTTTCCTCAAGGAAAAAGCCTGCAGAGATATCGCGTTGAATACGCAGTACCTAGTATTATTCAATAACAGACAGACAGCAGGTGGCTACGTTAGCGAGGAGATATATCCTTCCTCCTATAACATCTTTATGAAACGCTTCGAACGAGCGACATCGAGACCGCACGGTTATCTAGTGGTAGACTTGAAATCCTCTACTCCAGAACATAACCGTTTTGCGCGAAAAACATTTTTGAAAGTCAAGGTAGGAAAAGACAGCCTGCGGATGATTCCGAAAATGAGATTAGTGGAGAAGAAACCTTGTCTGACAATACTTCAAATGATGATGTTGATGATGATTATGAGGAGGAGGAGGTGGATGAGTCAGACGACGAAAATATTGGAATGAAAAGAAAGTCTCTCTTTTACGGGACCCCCTGGTAAGCGTATAAAAGAAGAGCTCAAAGAAGAACGCAAACGTCATAACATATGGATTAGAAGATTTCAAAAACCCTTTACGACAGTTTTGTAAAGAACAATTTAAAGGCGGGCTAAACAGTTACATAGATCAAGAATTCTCTTTTGATGAGGCTTATTGCTCGCACTGCTAATGATTTGTTGCCACATTTGAGAAAGAAAATGAAGACAAAATTATACCCAGTTTTTGATTGACTTTTACGCATTACAAGAGGACCCCTCTCAGCAACAAATTCTCCAGTCAGCGAAGAAACTTAGACATCAGCACGACATGACCATTGAAGAATCTATCCGACAAGCCGTTAAACTTAGAAAAGACCTGTTTGAGACGTTATGGCCCAATCACGACATCAAGGATTTTAATGGTGAGAATAATAAAGATGATGACGATGAAGATTCACATATCAGATGGAGAATAAAAATACAGTAAGAATGATCTTTGCTCCTTTACTTTCAAAACACAACATGGTTTCCATAGAGGTGTACGATCATACACAACAAAAATGGGTGCCGTATATAGATGACTCAGAGAAGAAATGGTATCAGCATTTTAAAGATTTGAGAGACGGTTACGTGACACCCGATCATAGAGGCCGTTACATTATCGGTAGCGGTAATTCGCGTAGAAGGCTTGTGACACTAGAAACGAAACTCAAAGAAAACGGAGAAAAAGCTTAAAGAAACGGAAGAGAAGCTTCAAAATGCACAACGCCCTGTGGTCAATATGGTTAGCCCCGTGACACAAGCGGTTGAAAATGGCAAAGTCGGAAGTTAAACGATTACGTGATTCCAATATAGAAAAAGTCGGCGCCTAAGAGGCGTAAAACGGATATTGACTGGACTCGGTTCACTTTCTAAAATGGATAATTACCAGCTAGAAAATATATTTGAAAAGATACTAGTACCTAGTGACAGTGTGTGCGGCTGTTGAAATTCATAAACAAAAAGGAAGATTTGTGATTTTTAAATACAGACACGAGTGAAGGATCTGGAAAATATTAGGTCGTGGACAAGTCTATTTATATTCATTGAGTAACGACATACTGGTTCACTTTCTTTTGCCAAAAAGCTTTACTGGATGAATTGCAGTCAAATACAGGATTCAAATTTCGAAAATATGCGGACTATATTGTGTATATTACATCATGTATAGAACATCAAAAGACCTTTTAACAACAATTTGATGTACAATGCAGGAAATTGATGACGACTATTTTATTCAGATTTTATTTTAGTTTTTCATGTATAATGAATGTAAAAAACCCATAAAAGGTTTGTAAAGAAAAATATTGCGTGATCATTATAATAAGATACACAATTGTAAATGAAACTTGAATTGTACCGCTATAAGAATATAAAAGAAGACAAATATATTCAAAGATTAATATGTTGTATTTTCCTTATAGAGGTAGATACATACTTATATAACAAAGTCCTAATTCATTTAAATAATGGCTTTATGTAATGTCGTTTTCAAGTTTTAAACTGGCTCTTTCAAATAGAGCTATATTATTCTCCACATACTTGTATGATCAGACTTAGGAATTTGTTCGTCCTTTTCGTGAAGATTCTTTGCAATTGTATCGGATCAGGCGTATGATATTACAAAAATGGAGGGTGTGTATACTTTATTGACCAGTTATATGTTAAGGTAACATCCTATTCTTTGTCCTATTTCTTTATGGCGCTAGTGATCATATCATACATTAATACCAGCTCATTCGACTCTTGTATCACACCTTAGCGTCTGAAACCACACCTATATACGTCAATACACCGGAGAAGGACACCCAATATTATTGCCAACCGATTGACATAGAACTACGCAGTGTACTCGTTATATTAAAAATAAACTTTTCAGGTTTCTGCCGCAGTATAAGTTTCTCAGAGTTTTTGAGCTTAATTCATAATTGCCTTGTTCATTGTTCGACTTACACAAGTCTGTAGATGCAAATATATTCAGTCCGAAATACATAGTCATTTGACGGTTAGAATTCTAAGGCATAATGGAAAAATTTGATTATGTATTATTAATAACATGATCATGGTTTTTTGATTGATTATTCTAATTACAAGCATATGGATTGCGGAGTTATTTTGTCATATTCACTGACCTATAGAATAGGATCTTTAACTGTTTTTCTTTGACCAATATCATTAGAAATCATTTTATGCATAATGTGAACCATTATAGTATAGTATATAAAAAAATATATTATTAACGTATGAGTATATTTATGAACGTATATACTATCACAGCGTACTTGAACCCAGTACAACAACCATACCTTTAATTTGGAATACCAGAATGGATACAAATAAGACCATAATAAGGCGCCACACTCGCGAAATACTTGTTCAAACAACTTTTAGATGCAATAAATCCTAAATCGGTGGTCTAAATCTACACTAAGTCTATATCTGATCACTATCTCAAGTAACTAATATGACTGACCCGTAACCTAACATTGTTCATAGAATCGCTCATGGAGTATTTTAAGGATACTATAATTGAGTGTTTTTGTTACTTTGGAACAATCGGGTTTAAAATTCTTGGTACGTAATAAATTCTGTAAAGTTGAAAGATCGACGACAATGGGGTGAATTACAAATAATTGAAACTGTTGATATCAACTAGGTGTCACCAATTTAAACAATCATTATCGTATTTCTGTTCCTCTAGTAACCAATATAAATACTTTTTTACGATCGATGATATTGTTGAATTCCAAACAATGACATTTATTCTAACCAGCGTTACTGAATGTATCGTCAAAGACCTTCACTTGATACCAAACAGAACTATTCTGTTCCTTAACGGAAATTAATGCGCGGTTTATCCGCCATGTATGGATTCTTTGCTCTGCCATATACACAAGACATCTCCATATTCAGAAAGATAGATAAGAGACATCCATAATATAAGAATTTCTGTATCTACTTCGCAGGAGATCTTTCAACAACAATATAATTCGTAAGGTTTTATGACTTTGAAAAATGGATTTAATCGCTAATTGGCCATAACTCGATAAAGGCTAAAAATCGGATCGAGAACTAGGTTATATTTTGAAGCTCTGTAGGTCTTCATGGCGTTTTTTGTATAAATATTAACCTTCTTTCATTTGGTTCTTATTTCAATTAATTCATCCTCCTGGTTTATCACCTGTACAGAAAAATGTCCCGTCAATTTATAATCTTTTGTGTATTATGAAAGCTAATTTAGTTAACGATAGGCATAAAGGTTTTATGATTCATACATAGTTCGTTAGGTATATGTAAATCTAGATAAAGTGGAGACTGTACATTGACGGTCGCTCGCGTTTTGAAAGTATAAATAGATGTCTTTGTGCATTAAGTGAAAAGATCGCTTATATTTAGTACACGAAGGAATAAAGGGTTTTTGTTCAACATTAAGTGACTCTAGTATTGTGATCTAGCAAGAATGAGACGGAGACTGTACTTAATCCTTTTCTATTCATGCACACCGCTGTGTGAGCTGAATGAAATAGCTCCTGGTGGTTGTGAATTTACCAGCGACATAAAAAATGAGATGCATGCGCATGTCTACAAGAACGTTACGCTATGACATCATTTCCTTACTAAATGTAGGTAAGTAATACGAGTATATATTGTGTATCAAATATTATTTTGAACCTATTAAAAAACTATTTTGTTATAAATTAAAATGTTAAGTACGTATCTACTATTTACAAACATTTTCTTTAATCTGTCCATGATGGTAATTATCTCTCCGTCTAGGGCCGGAATGACCTCAATGTCCGCGATTCCATGCCCTAACCTTATCGTGTATACGAGTCAGCTCCGAATATACTTCCGGAGAGATCAATGATTTTTATTTGCTTTCACTATCTTATTAAGTGATGATGTTCACGCTCTTAAATATTAGAATTCAAAAATGGCCCGCGCGACGTCTGTTATTCCAACACGCCGCCCGCGACACTGTGTAGTGAAGGCTGCATATTCCTTCTATGCAAAATTGCAGTTACTATCAATAGAAAACAAAATGGCCGCCGCGCGCCTTTTCTTTCAACACGGCTCGCAACGAATGTGTAGTGAGGTTCATTTCTTCTATGCAAATGAGTTTACTAATTATAGCAAAACAAAATGCCGCCGCGCATGCCAGTCTTGGGGGCTAAGAGGCCCCTATACTACTTGTGTCCCATAAAAGTTATTGGAAATATTGGAGATCAATTTGTATCATACAATGATAAGATCGGTATTGCTGAATTCAAAATATAGCGGTTGTTACTTTTATTAATTTTCATAGATTTTTGAAAAAAATTAATGTTTTGTTCTTAACAGCGCATACTTTAGAAAGAATTAACTGCCTTATGTTAGCGACTTAAATACTTTTAGAGAAATGACTTATATTTATAATTAAGACTATCGGCATCAGTTTAGTTATGTAGACAGGATGCAAAATCACACATTAACATAATAACCCACTATTAATACTATCAAGACTTATCATTAGAATAGGCACTCACAACATATATTTTTTTCGATACTCCCTTTCCTTATCAGTGATGATCTTATATATTCTTCTAAAAACTATAAAGTATAAACTTCTTCTAGAAAGTAGTTATTATAAAAAATTATCATCAATTCGTCTTATGTCTATCAATTTGAAATCGTTTATCATAAATATTCAAAAAAGTTATTTTCTAACAAGAGAGGCATCGTTATTCAACAACAAAATATGTCAGAAATGATTCAATTAATCTCTGGAAAAATCATCACTTCAAAACAATTATTAGCATACCATATAAATTGAGCTATGTCAATATATTTTTCTGGATATTACCAACCTATGTCGAAATAAACCTTTATAAAATCTTTTTTATACAATTTGAAATTTCAGGAAGTCGTTCCGCTATTTTTTATCTCCAAGCTGATAAAAAGAAATGTAAAGAACTTCTTTGAGCATATATTTTCTAATTTACATATTTACTCGTAGAAAGCCAAATGAAATAAAATCGACGCTTTCATGTCAGGTTCCCGCCGCCCATATCAAACTAAAAAACGGAATTCGTAAAGGACCTCTCCAAATCTCTTTAAAATCCTGAAAACTCATTCAAGTTCATAAATCTTTATTGGTAAGTCATCTCAGCCGGTGCTTAGGGGGTGGACGGTAGTTTGAACTTGACAGTACCGTCCATGAAAAGGATCGATCAAACCGAGCCTGCAACATTTTCAATTTTGCCGTTTTAGGTTTTTTTAAGGTTTATTTTTTCTGTATTCTATACATGTATAAAAGTATCAAATACAATAAATACTTTAATCTTACCTTTCCGAGTATGTTCGCTATCCTCAACTATTGTCTTCTTAAGACCATCATGACACAACTTTATCTTCTCTAACACATCTTCAAGTAATTCTTCAGAACGAGAAACACCTTCACAGAGCTCTTCTGCAGATTTTGAATCAACCCGCCATTCAGAACATTCTCTTATCAATTGTTCAAATATTTCTTTCTCATCTCTATTCATTGGAGACGAAAGAGATCTTATCGCCGTTTCTAGTTCATTTCGTATGTCATTATAATCATAGGGACAAGGCGAAGAAACAGATTTGTGCGCGTATACCTCGTTTCTTACGTACTTTATTTTTTTTTTTATAGCGTCGATTTCATAATCTTGTAATGAACGCTTGAACACGGTCAAAAGTATACAAGTTATCATTTGTATGTCCCATTCTTCAATGTTTACAGGACCCGAAGACGAAAACAATTTATCCAATTGTTTTTTTATGGAACTGATGTCGGAGCTTTTTTTCGAAGGAAAGTAAAACTTTTTCAAATGGCGTTTTAGAAGCCTCTACTTGTTTGTAAAGTGTTTTTTTAGAAATCAATCCGCCGCCTTTCATTAATAACATAGAAATACGTAGAAAGTCTTCGTCTTCTTTGGATATCATCTTTCTGCAAAATTAAAAGATAAAAAATAAAATAAATATTAATAATAATATGTATGTAAAAGTGGAAAATAATGATAGTATAACTTTCTATAGTTAAGCCTTTGTTTATCAATATTTAGCAAACCAAAATATTAAATTCAATCCTTCCACATTCTAGCAAACAACACTGCAGTATTATTTCAATTTGAATAAAGCTGATTGCATATGGTTCTAATTTATTGACACGCCATTGTTGACATACCCACGCACAGACTATTGCAATTTCGTATCATGGCCCATTTCAAGGATATTTGGACTGTAACAGTTGATCTTAAAGTGTTAAGAAAGTCTTGACATATTTTTGTCTTTGTGACCCATACTTTGACCTAAGAATCATCAAAACAACCTTTCGACCCAATGTTCGTGATATGTGGTACAAACAGTAGCCACTAGTGTTTTCTATTTTTAGCTCCTGTGACCGAGTTTTAATTTGTGATGACCCATATTTTAACTCTTCCGATTATTGATTAGACATAATCCTGACCAAGTTTGATGACAATTGAGGCAAGCATGTGATCATTAGTGCTTTAACAAACTAAATGTGGACGGACGACGAACATTCCAAAAATCCTAAAAGCTGACCTTGAGCCAGCTTCATCAGATATATAATTTTTTTTAACTTAAAAAGTAACATATACAGGTGTTTGTGTTTATAAGCAAACATAAATATTTAACTGACTTATTTGTCAGAAATAAATGCCATAAAAATGACGGAAGGTTATTAAATTCGTTTCTAAATTTATATCATCATGCATAAAATAATTTGATAAGTTTGCAATATATCTTAAAGTTAAATGAGTGTCATATCCGAATGTGACATATCATAGCTGAAATATCAATAAACAACAGGAAACATATATCGACACAGGGGAAATATGAATGCATTCAGATCTTTTTGTTTAACACGTCCAAGTGAAATGTGTGATGACTTCAGCTAGTTCGTGTTTTCGCCCCTCAGAAGTCAAAGGCTAAGACACGAAACCACGAAAATATATGCTCAATAATCATAGTCGAGTCTTCGCCATTGACTTTTGAAGGTGCCGACACAAGGACACGACACATTGTACAGGAAAAAATAGGTGAGACATCTTCTTCTGACAGTTGGTAAAAGTACGGTGTCTTAATTCGTGCATAATATTCTAGTAAGTTATATTTTAGTTCAAGTGAGTGTGATTTATAATATTCTACCGAACAGAATAACAGTGTGTAAGTTGCAAATACTACGTATATTTGTAGCTGGTCTGTGCACAAAGTGTACTAAAGTTCCTCTGTTTGCGTCAGTGCGTAGTGCGTCCTTAAATAATAGGCTTAACTTTAAAAACAACAACTCCTCCTTAACCAATAGGCCAATATTATTAATGCTCCGTGCAAGAAGCCCTTTAAAATTTATTCAAAGAATTCCTCTCCATGCTCAATTCTGGTTGCCATGGCAACGGAAAGAAAAAAACTTTTTGTAAAAAAACGGAAAGACCTAGAGCTTAGATATTGGCATGAAACATGATCTAGTGAATGCGTAACAAGTTTGTTCAAACAAAAGCCCTAGGGTAAAATTTGGCTCCGCCCCAGGGGTTATTGGTTTTCGTTTTTTGTATATATTATAATCTATATGCATTCCATTCTGTTTATTTCCCTTTAATAAGATAAATTAAAGTTTTGCATTCATTACAAGAAAATAAAAACGATCTTTAATCTGTTTTTCTTTTTCCACTGCAAGCATCATGTCATCCCACGTGAGAATTAAGAGCCTAGGCCTGACATCTTTAGACAGTTAATCATTTAGACCCTCCCTTAAATACTGATTTAGACCCTCCGCGAGATATTGCTTAAGATCAACCGCGAGATATTGCTGAACAAATATGAACGGCCGTAATGACCATCATAAAGGACAATAAATACTAATAAAATTTAAAATACGATATAAAACAACCGGTCAAACTAAGTTAAATCTGAGCAATAGTTATCAATCAAAACATATTTCGACATATTTTAAAGCGATATATTTATGCCCTAAAATGAAAGAAATTAATTATACCTCACTGATATCTACTGGAATGTCTGATAATGCTTTTTGTCACCTTTATTTCAGACGATCACAAGATCTTCTGCTGCTAAACATTCTAATAGATGTATAGTGAGTCGCGATAATTTTCTTTTGATTGATTGCCCGGCCTTTAGTTGTTTTAATTTAACTACCCTACCGTAGATACAGTTGTATCGCTAATATAAAGTCGTCTGCTACCGACATCAAACGGATATCAGTGAGATATGATTATAAGGCATAACGATATTGACTTCAAATATAGCTGATTTTGTAGGAAAATATGTATATCTAACGATTAATGATATAAACTGTCCGTTTTCCCATATTCGTTTCTGCACATTCGGCGGAGGCGGAGAGTGAAAACCCTTTTATTAGCTGGGGTGCGGGACGAAGTTTAATAAATGAAACATCGCCTTAAAATGGCCGGGGCGCAAAGTGAAAACACGCTTAAAAGTGGGGGCGTTAATCAGCGTGTTTTTTTTCTCCGCGCCCCCCCCCCGCCGTTTTATTTCTTGAATTTTGCTCCGCGTCTCCGCGTTGCTATGTTTCATTTATTAAACTTCGCCCCCCCCCCCCCGCTAATTAGCGACTTTTTGCCTCAAGCCACCGCCATTTTATCTTGTTAATTCTCGACTTCCCCTTGGCGAAAACACGAATGACACAAATCAGCCACCATAACACTTTGTCTTATCATAAACTGAATCAACAGGGAGGATAAAACGAATACAACAAAAAAAATAAAAACACTAAATTTGAAAATATGCATTATTAAGCATTCGCGCCGCTCTTAAGCAAATTAATTTTGTAAATGCTTACTTATGAACACTAACCTTTACATAAACCCATGAGTTCCTGTTGATTACGAAATGTATGTTAGTATTTTGTTGAAAATCAATGGATTAGTATATAACTAGCTGCTAGTAAACAAAATAAACTTACAAAAAATGCTCGGAAGATAATATCCGTACTTAAACGAAAAAAATATATATGTTATTGTCGCCGTTTAAACATTCATACAGAATATGACTTGATAAGGACCAGATTGAATTACACAGGTAAACGGAAAAAAATAATTACACTATTTGTGACTGCCCATGCGCGTAAGCAAAATTTGTAAATCAATATTTTGTTTTCTTACGAGATTTAGGCGAACGATAGGCTGCAAAGTTGACAAATTGGCTACCGATTCATGGCCAAATATAAAGACCCGCCAGTAATTTATCAAGGTAAGTCATTTATATTGTATTGTGAATTTTTAAATATGTCCATTTATAATAGCGAGGTTCAAGAAATACTGGGTTTCAAGTTTTAGTTTTACTTGGTCAAGTAGCCTTAGATCTGTCAATTGTTTATTTTGGTAAGTTTTTTTAATTTATTTATATATATATGTAAGCTCTTTAGTTCACCAATCGAAACATAATGTTTCTGTCAATGCTGTATTTAACTTTAACTTTGCACATTCAAAATAATTTTCATTACAAAATGGATTCGAAACGTGTATGTACATAAGCCCTTTTTATGTATTCTTATATCATTTTAGTCAGATCGTAAACTGCAAAAGTTTCACCAAAGGTCATATATTACGTCACAGATGTTTCCTTAACAACTGTCGGCCATCTTGGCAAGACATGAAAGACAACTCCCTCTTTTTCCGTCTTAAATCCCGGTCGATTACTTCCCTTGCACATATACGGCAAAATTGAATTATTTATATTTGGTAAAAAGATAAAATAATATAAAATAGATTGAACAAAAGTACGAAAGATGCCTTTATAGCTTTGTGGCCAAAATTGCAAAAAAATACACGGAAAAGGTTTCTTTTTTAATTCCTTCTTCCGATCACGGACTTGATTTTGAGGCAATTGTTGTAAAATGTGGAAACACATATATAACCACATAGAGAAGTCAACTTTATTGTTGTTGAAATGTAGAATCTTAAGAAATTTTATAATTTATGAACCCGAGGTTCTGAAAATAGTCAGAACACGTGATAATGCATTTTCAATTTTAAGTTAACCTGATTTAAGCCTTTATCTGATTTGATTGTGTTGCCATACATATGTTTTAGTCACAAATATATTCACAATAAATATGCACATAAAATCTCAAGAAGTTAAGATGGGAAGTGAAATAACAAAATTATTTTCCTGTTCTTGGTAGCACATGTAAATACACGCCACACGATTTGTTACTTCATAAAGTAAATAAACATTGATAATATTTGTACATGTAAAGGATTGAATCTCGTATTAGTAACGATTTTCAAAATGTTACGTGATTAACTATGTCAGTGTGCTTACAAGCTCAGGTTGAATGATATTGTAAACTAGCTGGAAAATAAAAAACAACCAGTTATGTGTCAATCTGTTTGATACTTCGCCTTTCCAAACCACTTATTCTGAAAGTGTACAATACCAACTGTTAAAAATTATGCAATACAGGGGTGATGAAATTTTATCTTCAACACCCTGCTGTTTCAATTAAAATTTCCGATGAAAATGTCGAGTAATGATACCCTCAACAGGACTTTTGTATGCGTTTTTGACCATTGAATTATTATACCACCAAAGTTTCGTATATTTGTTATAAATATAATTTCATGTTTTAAGTGCTATTCGTTTTAAGTCATCCAAACAGAACTGTTTTTCTGGATGATAAAACTTGAAATCACGCCTTTTAAAGCCATTAAGTATTGTAAAATATATTATATTCAATTGTTAAAACGCTTTTGCCCTGCGCATGTGCGAAAGTCAACACCTGTTACTATAAAAAAATCGTATTGTTAGAAGATGTATTTAGAATAATTATACATCAAGCTACATTGCTTATTGCAATGCAATACAACAGTAAACAACTATTTTGTTCACCACAGCACTCGCAAAATCTCGCTAATGTATAGAATACAGTATCATTTAATCGTTCCTTTAACATAATTGAAAATAGCAAATAAAAGAAAGTAAACTTACTTTTTTAATTTTAAGACACCATTTATATATTTTGTTAAACACTGGATGACATAGCTTTATCCTACCTTGATGTTCAGTTTTCATGCTAAAGATGCGCCTTTTCTAGAGGAGTGCCTGACATATAAAAATGACACTTATTTTAGCAAAATGCAAACAAAGATTATTATATCTTTTTATAAATTGTCTACTGATCATACGATTGAGGAATACTTTGTTAAAACGTAAATATCTCAGTGTTTTATTATCATTTTAAAGAAAACAATGTCGTGTTAGTTCCCTGAATAATGTTCATACGAAAACGTCGTTGTTCAATCTGATAACCTAATATCCTATAGGACTTAAAAATTTTACTTGCACATTTTTACAGCTAGTCTAGACGATAATCTGTCCTTCACACATTTATCTGCAAGTAACAGGCACGCACCGATATATCAATGGAATAGTCTTCAGAACAATCAATTACCAGGCAAAACAGTAAAAGAAATCATGGCTTTTAGTACAGTTCATGTGAGATCGCTGAATGGTAAGCATTTTACATTATTTTATGATGATATTGTTACATATATTACAGTTACTTAATTGAGTTTTGTATATAACTAAGCAAGAAAATATAGGTTTGATACATTTTTAAAAGGTATTGCAAGATAACGCAAACACAGCAATATCGAAAAGTCTAGGTCAACGCTGAAGTCCACTAAACTGAATCTCTAAAATGCATCATTTACAATGTAATAAGAAGCCAATGGCAACTCTGATGGTGTTGTGTGATTATGTAAAAATCATATTTCTGACCATTAAATGATAACCTTTTTTTTTTTTTGTATTTTTGGTTGTTGTTTGTGACAGTGACACAGCTGATTTCGTTTTATCACTAAAGTCA
>NW_026855320.1:0-85743 GCF_026571515.1 Ruditapes philippinarum
GTCCAATTGAGCCTGCCTCCAACTGTTTCTATTTTTCTGTGTCCAAATCTGCTCTAAGTAAACTGGGTTTTTAAAGGCCAAATATGCCCGAGGAATGCTTTTATCGTTATTTCTAAAAAAAGCGTTTTTTACTTATACTTTCCAAAATGATAAACAATTGGCATCATTTTTCATTTCAATAAGTTCAGTTACAGTGATTTCGTATTTTTCATTGTCCCTTGTTTTCACTTTGCTTATTATTAATGACAAATCTTTCACAGTAATTGCTTTTTTCTTCAGGTGACAAACATCTAACATGCCCTCTTAAGCCATCATTTAAATGGTGAAAATCGTGTTTGCCCTTATAGCACTTACCCATAATCAAGTATGTTTAAAACTAAAATATCTTCTGAAATAACTGACGATGCATATAGCTATTTTTGTGCAAAATGAGAACGACTACGTTTCCAATTTTTTTAGAATTATGTCATGACCAACAAATTGCCCTTCACAAGGTTATCCTTTCTATATAAGTGCAATTTAACACTGCTTGAATAAAAATTAATACTAATAAGTGGTATTTGTACAATAAATTCGTCCAATATCATATATTATATGTAAATAGATTCAAGTATTAAAAATCCACTATTAACACCTTAATACGCTTACTTAAAATAGAAATTTAATTAGAAATGTTTTTTCCTATACGTCCTTAAAGGCCTGCAATGTGTTTGTTATAAACAAACAGTTCAAATATAATTTACACTTATAGAATTGTTAATAAGTAGCAATCACTTTATTGAAAAAAGGTTTAAATATCATTTAATACCATGTGTAAATGAAAATTTAGACTGATTAGATATTTCTTTAGAATTCAGGTTATTTACGCAATGAATAGACTATAAATATTTGAAACAAGAAATGTATGTTAAGACCTGCTATTACCTTGACATGGTGCCCAGGCTATATATTTACTCTTAAACATGCTGGAGTAATAAGGTCATATAATATACTGTGAATTCACATAAATTCGTGGGCATGGAATTTCGCGGTTTTGTAAAAAAAGATGTTTTTGTGTATTCATAAATCTGTTGATAGTTTGTGCAAAAAAGGTAAAATGTAAATAACAGTATACAAACAATTGCACAGCAGACGAAATAAGACTTCTTTACATATTAAATTCGTGAATTGACGTGTCAACGAAAACCACAAAAAATAGTGCTCATCAAATAATAATGATTATGCAGTAGATGAAAAGGGATTTTACACACACAATGTAAGCTTTGAAATTGTTCTTGGCCTTGATGCTTCAAATGATGTTGATAATGATTTTAAAAAATGGGTAAATTATGTAATTAAACTGTTAAAATGAATTGCACAATCACTAGAAATTACCATATTATTTTAAATGCCTATACAATAATACATGTGTTCTAAAATAGCATAATGCTATATTAATTAAACAGGCTGACAATCTGGGCTAATGATATCATACCTATAAAGCCATGTATATAACCATAGAATTATTTAGAAAATGTCATTCATCTAAACAATGTACAATGTCCTTTTTTAAAGTAGAACCCGTGAACCCAGAAAAAGAACACGAGACTACATGGAGTACAATATGAATTAAATAAGGGTTTGTTTTAATCTGGAAATATAAGAAAACATTTAGTCATTGTTTATGGGTAATGGATTGAGGGTAATAACTGTGTTTAATTATTTTATTTTAACTTCAGTCAGATCCATTCATATGTCAATTAAACTGTCTATAAGATATGTCTGTAAAGTAAAGGTTTACAAACGATGCAAGTTATTACATCAACACAGACATATTTCAAATTAAATTTCTTGTATTGTTTAATTGTATGTCAAATTTTCAGTTATTTGCTGCCTCATCTAACACTTAGGTAAAGATTGTATTTTATATAAAATATGCATATCTTTTTTACTTTTCTTTATAGTGATAAAAGCATAAATTTCATCTAGTCATTGAAAAATCAAATATGCCAATCAAACGGTTTATTAAAGCAGGTGAATACATTTATCTATCTATATACAATGTATGTTCACACAACAACAATTCATTGAAAAGAATTTACTTTCATCAACATGCTACTGTAGATGTGAATGTACTCGGAAAAAATGTGCAGTAACACTCTAATATAAAATTGCTGGTTTTGAATTTCAAAAAAAAAAAAAAAAAAAAATGTTCATATTGTGATAAAACTGACAAATATCGGTGAGATATTGGGCAAAACAAACAATTTGACAATTTAAATATTTAAATTCCAGTCATATTTATATCTATGTAAATTGTTTACATCATCTACATAGTTAGCACTTCAAGTTAGAGATAGTTTCTATTCTTGTGTTATTAGATTTAAAAGCATTTGATCCCACTTAAATAGAAAACGTAAAATTCATATAGCAAACAAATCAATCAAACGATTATTAATGCGCGTGAAATTATTCGATCATGGGTATTGGAACAACATTTTAGCCCTTGCAAATATTCATAAATTATCATACGTCCTCATTTTTTTAACCCTTCAACAGACCAAAGGGGAAAAATAACCGTACCCTGGAAAAAGTTGGTTATTAACATAGAATAATGCAGCTGTATTGTTTGAAAAATGTTATATTTTGTGTAAATGCTAAGATATATGAATATTGCATATAAGATAAGACAAAAATGTGAATAGATCATATTTATTACATGCTTTTCGGTGGTTTATAGAAATTTATAAGTGATTTAAAACTGGTAATTTCACTGTTTGAAACAGTGAATTTACCACTTTGATAATTTCACTGTTTTGAATTTAAGCCCCTTACGTTGTTTCAGTGAAATACCAGCGTGCACAAAACTGGGTACCAACTTAATGACGTCACGTTGTATTATTATTTGGCGCGCTTTTCATTAAGTATTAGGTTTAATGTCTTTTTAAAACGTTTCTTTGCATATAATAAAAAGAAAATTTGTTTAGTTTAGTGTAAGATCGAAATATATTTCACCTTGTGAACACCAAAAGTTCATATTTCACTCGTGGCTGCGCCACTCGTGAAATATACCTTTTGATGCTCACTCGGTGAAATATATTCCGATCTTACACTGAACTAAACAAATATCCTCTATGTGTTCCACGTTTTTTCCCAGTTCCCCATTAATGTTTTGACCTGTTTCAGTTCCTGAACTAAGTTGATTATATATGTTTAAGAAAAACGAACTAATGTCATAAACGTTGCACATCAATTTTTGCACTTATCAATTTAGCTTTTGTCTGATTATTTTGCTGAACTAAGTTGATTTTATAGCATAGCACAAATTATACATTACCAAAGTGCAGTTTATTGTACACCTATTGCGTTTTCGTTCGGATACTGTCATATATGAAACTTCCTAATAATCCCCAATATCTGTTATTTTTCCTTTGCACTATCGATATGTCTATCTTTTTCCCGCCAAACCCGCAGTTTTTCCACTTTTTTCTAAAAGTGATATTAAAAAATGAAGCCAACGCGAATTTACAGAAATCAAGAATGTGATAACAAGATATGCATGTAAGAAAAGATATTCATATACAATGTAGTATGTACATTGATTATCTAATACAACATGTTGATATTTGGCGAAAAAATGAATGACTTTTAATTCTTTATATGATTAACAAATCTATGTAAGTAAGAAAGAACGTTCTTTATTACAATAACACAACTGTGTAAAATAGTAAAAAATAGTAAAATTGCATACAGAACCGGTCAACTAGACTTATAAGTCGCCTTCTTTAGCAATAATGTAAAAAAATCTTGACAAAGAGGAGAAACAGTTACCTTTTTTAACAACAATCTTTGAAACATTTGTCTCCCTTCCCTTTTTAACCTAAAACATTTTGAATCAATGCAACAAGACCACATTTGGTTGAATATTAAATAATAATTTCATCATTGCATGTAGGTGCACCTGCGGGCTTCTTCCATCTGTACATCTGTGAAGTCGCCGTATGACCTTTTCTGTGTTGGTGTGACTCCCACCAATATAAAACTTCCAGGAAAGCTGAAAAGTCGCCGTGTGGCCTTTTGCAGTGTTTGTGCGATGCAAACCAAACAAAGACAAACATTTCTTTATTAGAGCAGCTCTCAATGCAGCTGAGATCTTTCACCATTAAGCTAGTAAGTTGCCGTTTCACCTTTGGAAAGTCCCAAAGTTGGTGCGACGTAAACCAAACCAAGAAAATGACCAAACACAGCATTTCATTATTGCCTTTAAGTAGGAGAAGGAGATGACTTCATTCAGAATGTGCTAAGAATGTGATATAGAAATCGGAAGGTAGGTTGTGCCAAACTTTCTTTCAGTGTCGTTGTCTCATTTCAGCAAATATTTTTTCATGGCAGAAAAGGACTATCAAATGCCGTCTTATTTAAGGAGCGTGGTCGGTAACTTTCATTTCCCGTTACCATCCATGAACAGGCTCAATCAAACCGAACCTGCAACATTTTCACTTTTGTCGCTTTGTGCGTTCTTCGGGGATTCTTTATTTCTCTCTATTTCAGATAACATTCTTTCAACTTTAAAATGATTAAAATGTTATAATAAAAATATCATTAATGTCACTTGATTGCTTAGTGTTAATAATTTAAGAGAAGTTGGTGTTTTGTAAATTGTTTTTTTCTTTATTTAAACATAAATAGGCCATCGGTTTCGCAATGATCCGAAAAATTATTCTAAATATAGAAAACGAGAAGATAATAAAATGAAAGCAAACGACTGTTAGTTGTGAGGTTGTTAGACCAAATACCGTGTGCACTATGTTTTCAGTAATTTAGGATTACATAATTGCTATTATCATTCCTATGTGATAATGTTCATGTTTTTGTTGTTGTTGTTTTTGTTTTTTGTTGTTGATTTTAATATCGGGTAATAGTTAATAAATCAAACAATTCAAATTCCTCTCTTGTTTAAGTATTTTCATCATTTGTACAATCAACACTCAATTTTGTCATGTTACTCGGTTCGAAATAGCTCTGTGTATTGTTAAAATTTGAAGTACTTCATCTAGCAGACAAGCCAATCAAATTATTATTAATGTAAATGATAATATTCGCTAAAAAGTTTGATCACCACATAAATATTTAGATGAATGCGAAATATCCGTGGTTTTGAATAAAAAATATACTCTTTTTTATAACTGCAAAATATTCTTTCGTACGTTTTGTTGTTGTTTTTTGTTGTTTTTTTTTTATTTTTTTTGGGGGGGGGGGGGGGGGGGGGGGATGCGGGTAAAAAAATGTAAAATGTTTTTCACTGTTTGAACGATTCAAGTGAGGTAATATTGATAGATTGATACAACATTTAGATATAAACATTTAGACAAGTATTACGCGTTATCTTTCTTAAGTAAAAGTGGGTTAAACGTAATACCTGTATATTCATATGTAAGTGGTTCCATGGTGTAATGGTTAGCACTCAGGACTCTGAATCCTGCGATCCGAGTTCAAATCTCGTTGGAACCTGAATTCTCCTCTTTTTTCTTTTCTTTTTTAAACGATATCGCCAATAGATTTCTCTATTGAATATAAAATAAAACATTCCCCAGTTAAACAAAGATAACGTCCTACCTCCATTTAAAAATGGGCCAAAACATCGTATTATTGAACTTATTTATGCCACGAGTTACTATATACCTTACCTTGCGTTATTTGTCGCCCCTAATTAGATCAAAACTGACTCATCACAACAAAACCGCTTCTGGTTTAACTTATTCAATATCACGTTTTTAATTCGCCCTTGAATGTACTAAATAACTCAATACAAAGAAAATGGTAAATAATTGCTCTTTATGTTTATTATATGAACGTAAAAAATAAAGGAAAAGATTTGCAAAAGTAGAAGGTTCTACCGAGATTTGAACTCGGATCGCTGGATTCAAAGTCCAGAGTGCTAACCATTACACCATAGAACCTATACATATTGTATAAAACTTACCTATATTAATACACTGTTATATCTTAACAGTTGACAGTTTGACAAGTTTGACAATTGGACTACTTACCTATATCAATACACTGTTATATCTTAACAGTTTATCAGTTTGACAGGCTTGACAATCGGACGAATAACAAAATTTGATTTTATTGTTATGGTAAGCACATATATGTCGACATTCATGTGCATGTGAAAGTAAAGCATTTTGTAAAGCGAATAATGAATGAGATTACCTTTTTTTGTACGATATATTCACAATAAACTAAAAGAAATTTAACTTACTTCCACAATTGTAAGAACCGCAATAATACACAATGTTTTAACGAAAAAATGGTTATGACATCACAATCCAAAAGCACACTAAAATGAAAGGAAAATATAGTGTTACCGAAATGTAATTTTAAACCATTAAACATAATGTATATAAGATAATATGCGACGATTAATCGCTCTTAAGTGGATTAACTTTTTTCGCATTAGCTGAAAACTTTCATTTTTACATTACTGGTATCTGACTGGTTCCATGGTGTAATGGTTAGCACTCAGGACTCTGAATCCTGCGATCCGAGTTCAAATCTCGGTGGAACCTAATTTTTTCCCTTTACTTTTATGAAAGCTCGTAGTGAATCTTATTCTATCCTAATACTTTAATTCAGAAAGATATCAAATTTTCATCTTTTGGTCTTGTATTGGCGCCAACAACAGCGGCAGCATTTACTTCTACCAGTGCAAAGGAATTAAACGAGAATCATGTATCGAAATTTAGTAAAAGGTATTCATTAAGGGCACATTATGACTCACAAATAAATAATTTTTTACATCTTAAGAAAGGGCAAACATGAATTTTATAATTTTAAATAATGGTTTTAGGGAATTTTGGGTTCTTGTTACCTGATAAGTAACGATAAATGTGAAATAATTTGTCATTAAAGTAGCATAATGTAAACCAAGTAGTATTTGACTTCCATACAATACAAAATACGAATTCACTGCTACTGAAGCAACAGTTGTAAAAAGTGGATTATGTAATTGGCCAATGAGTAAATTTTTGATACCATAAAAGTACACAAGTATTAAAAGGGTTTTAAAAATGAAAATAAAAGCACTTCTAAGGCATAATGGGCCTTTGAAGGATACGCTGAGAATTTGGATGAGTTGAATTACTTTTATAGTATTAAAGTACAAATTGCTATATTTGAGATTTGGAAAAAAAGTGAAAGGTTCTACCGAGATTTGAACTCGGATCGCTGGATTCAAAGTCCAGAGTGCTAACCATTACACCATAGAACCTATACCTGTTGTAGACTGCCTATCTATATTATAAGATACTAATACACTGTTATATTTATCAGTTGACCAGTTGACGAGCTTGACAATCGGACAATTTATCAGATATTTCGCCACAAACTTAACATTTGAAAATATAACGTTATCTTTTGTAAGCTCATCTTATAAAAGAGGCCTTCAGCTTTTCTAAATGTTAAATGTGTTATTTTATGATAAATTGTTTCATATAATTGTGAAATAAAAAAGTGTACAATGAAAGTTGTCGTAGATGAAACACATAAACAATAAGGAAACCCTTATATACGTCTTAATTATCTACCGGTCCGTTCTCTGTATGTTTATTAGTACAGCGCAAGAAACGATCGACACTGCGCGCTATAAATAGCTCTTGGGGTGCTGTGCTGAAGAAGCCTTAACAGTGATATGATGCACTTTTCCTAGGTTACATTACTGAAATACTTAATTTGAAACTGCACATAATTGTTTTTTTCCGAACAACAACAACAAAAAACCCCAAAAAACTGAAGGCCGCTTTAAGTTGGTTGACAGATTTGACAATTGGGCTGATTATAAATTGGTAACTGTAAGCAGGGTCTTTCAAATCTTTCTATTTGAAAGACCCTGCTGTAAGCCGACTTTTATATTCTCGTTACAGGAAAGCATGATTACTGCATGAGAATTGGAACACAAAACAAAATCTATATTACACTAAGATTGAAAAAAGTAGGGTTACACCCGACTTCACATTATAAACTTACTCTCCGCTTAATCGTACTTAAGTATGAGTAACCGATATACCGATTTACGTGTTATCGTTTACAAACTATTTTTTATCACTTGTAGGATATGTGGTTCCATGGTGTAATGGTTAGCACTCAGGACTCTGAATCCTGCGATCCGAGTTCAAATCTCGGTGGAACCTAACTATTTTTTTGGGATAAAGACTTTTAAAAAGTTAATTATATGTATAGATTAATTGCTAATAATTTTACTAGCTAAAATATCAGATATTTGCATGTCATTTTACTTTAATGATTAGTATCTTTCATTTCATACCCTTTTTTAATAAAGACCAAACGATATTCGTACAATATATCGTAAGACTCTGAATCCTGCGATCCGAGTTCAAATCTCGGTGGAACCTTGCTTTTTTTAAATGAAGTCGCCGATATAATTTTCTATTGAATATAAAATAAAAAAAATCCCATTTTAACAAAGATAACGCCCTACCTACATTTGAAAACGGATCGAAACATCACATTATATAACTAATTAATGCCGCGAGTTACTTAATTCCTGTATATATCTTACCTTGCAGTATTTGTCTCCTGAAAATGGATCAAAACTGTCTCATCACAACAAAACCGCTTCTGGTTTAACTTCTTCAAAATCACGTTTACAATTCGTCTATGTATGGAACTGAATACAAAGAAAACATTTAATATGTACTCTTTTATGTTTATTATATGAACGTAAAAAATAAAGGAAAAGATTTGCAAAAAATAGAAGGTTCTACCGAGATTTGAACTCGGATCGCTGGATTCAAAGTCCAGAGTGCTAACCATTACACCATAGAACCTGTACATGCTTCCAACAACTATCTACATTATGAAATATAAACCCTTTAGATAACTCTTATCTACCGGTCCGTTCTCTATATGTTAATTAGTACAGCGCAAGAAAGGAACGTCACTGCGCGCTATAAATAGCTCTTGCAGGGGGTCGAACGTATAGCGGTGCGATACTCCTTTAAGCGAGGTGATTTCATGCGATACGCCCTAATGGCGGATTTACCCGTGTAAACACACGTCAGAGTGAGGGTTTTTTATTAAGTATTTCATAAATCTTCGATTACAATTGCATATTTTGTATGGAGGATGTGAACGCATAGGGACCGACACACATTTTCATCAAAATTACAGAGGCTTAAATATCATAATTAAAAAAGGTGATTGAAGGTAAACTACGGCAACTAATTTTGGGTCGCGTGGAATAAAATTGCTTAATGCAAGCTTATATAATATAGTTAAATTTCTATCTCTTTATGCTTAAGAGTATCATAGATTGAGTGCATAGCAAGTGCCTGTGCTCCATATCACCATAGACGCTTACTAGTCAAATAATTTAAGTGTACGCTGGATTTTGGTGCTATACAAATAACTGTACGCTGTTAAAGGTTCCGATATTTTTCATTATCACATCTGTGAACATGTTTTCCTATGATATACTAAGATAATCTACATCATATGTTGCCCGTTTCCGGAATTCTGGAAATCTTCTTTCTTTCCTTAGAGATTACTTGAAAAATAAAAGTTTTGTTAACCATCTATATAAGTGTTTGAACTTAATTGAATATTGATAATTTAATTATCGTGTGATAATAAGGAGTTGATAAAAGTAACCTTTACTCTAAGATCTTATGATAAAAAAAGTAGGAATTTTGAAAAAAATAATGTAAGAATGAATTTAAGAAACCAAATTAAGAAATCTTTGTATTAAATTAACTCACTTTCAAACGCGAACATTTCAGAAAAAATAGCAGTTAAATGTGTGATATAAGGGCTGTTTTACTTCATGGGTTCTAAGAGTCTTTCTGTACATGCTGCTTGGTCAAAACTGATATTTTTCAAAATTTATAAATAGAATTAAAAACATTTCAACACCCTATAAAATACAAGCTGAAAGTACATTTATTCTGCTGCTTCTAGAGATAGGAGACTAGAACATGGTGGTAAAAATCTTAAGGTGGTAAAATACTATTTCTAAAATGTTGCTTATAGAACAGGCTATTAATTGTTGGCATGTCAGGAAAAAACACAAAACTTCAATTTCAAACTTCAGTCAGACATTGGACACAAACAGCCTCAGTGTCTTTCTTAGGAACAGCTGATGCTCACATGGTGCAAAAACATAGTTCGTAAATTTTGCAGGAGCAATTAAAACATAAACAACTGATTAACAGACAAAACTCACTACAGATAGTAGAAGTACCAGCAAGTACAAATGCTGAAACACAGTGCAAAATTAACAAAAAAGCTATTGAGTAGATAATATTAGATGAGGCACACAGGTTATGAAATAAGCGTGACATATAAAATTAACACATTTAGGTTGTGGGTTCAGTTAAAATATCATCCCAAGGGACAATACTGTAGCCAAGTGTTAGCGAGGTTGGTATTTTTACTGATGATGTGCTGTGTGCTGTGTTATTTATTTTACTTCCCGAAACAGATACTGTAATCGTATAATACTATTTATTTACATAAAAAACACTTGCCAGATTTATACTGTTTTAAAAGTACTGTTGCCTGTTAACAGTATTAAATCTCTTAGTCACATGGTACACTTGCTTTAACAGTAAGAGTAACTCCCAGTGGAAATGAATATTTACAAAAAATGCGAGGGGTAATGCTATCATTAAATTTTGCAGAGAAAGCCTATTTTTTAAAAGAAAACTACTGGCAGATATGTAAATCACTAAAAGTAATGAGATTCTTTCATAAAAGCAAATAACGCAAAACCTGTTAGATATACACCTGGTAAGGAGGTAGTATTAGTTATATATTTCAAAGTGCGTCAGAGCTAATGGCAACACATTAGAATTACATGACAATACAATGATGTGCTCTGTATATAATATAATGAAGATCCAATCCAGAGGAAATTTCAAACCAGTATTTTTTCCATATAAATTTCAAGTATTCATTGTCCAAAAAAAAAAGAGATTCATTACATGTTAGTTTCAAGTATTGAATTGAAATAGAAGGATTGGTGAGCATTTTTTCGACCAGTGCCACGTAAATACAATAGCAGATCCATTCTCATATAGTGGGCTTTTTTAATTAAACGTCTATTCTCTCCTGACAACACTTAAATAAGTAATTAATAATAGAAAAACCTTTACTGAATAAATGGAAGACAACAAAACGAATATTATCGTGACTATTGATGTATTTCGATAGAATTCTCAAATTCTCTGTGCAATAACTTATCTCATTTGAATGATTTAAACCTTTGTGGAAGATTTAAATTAACTATATCATAGTATTAATACATAATTGACACTGTTATTTTGATTGGACACCTGTGATTTAACATATGGATTCAAACATACTAACTCAAACTCTATATTTCATCAATATGAATAAGAAACGTACTGTAATGAGGAAAACTTGTTACGGGAAACACATACCAACATTTGTGCGTACGTTGATTCTATCGACCAAATATTAGGCGACAGTAAGAAAAATGGACAAACAACTATTATACTATTTTCAAACTAGATATCGAAAACTACTCTCTGATGTCATTTTCATTTTCAAAAATAAAATGTTAGGACTTAAACTAATCAATACTCGTTTAAAACGACTGATACATGATTCTTTGCATGTCATATCAGTTGACGTTATAAATTTGCCAGCAACAAATACTCTCAATAACTTCCTCAATTCTATAATACTAGTTTTTCTATTTTGACAAAGCATGCAAATTATAGAGTTCTGATCAGCATGTCACAACTATGCGTATTATTTCAACAAAAGTACATTAGACAACACAATATTTGGGGAAAAACACGCTCGTACTCACTTTCGTTTTCGCTCCCGTCCGCCATTAGGGCGTATCGCATGAGTTCACCTCGCTTAAAGGAGTATCGCACCGCTATACGTTCGACCCCCTGTCTTGGGGCGCAGTGTTGAAGAAGGCTTAACAGTGATATGATGCACTTTTCCTAGGTTACATTACTGAAATACTTAATTTGAAACTGCACAGAATTGTTTTTTCCCTACAACAACAACAAAAAAACAAAAAAAAACTGAAGGCCGCTTTAAGTTGGTTGACAGATTTGACAATTGGGCGAATAATAAATTGGTAACTGTAAGCAGGGTCTTTCAAATCTTTGTATTTGAAAGACCCTGCTGTAAGCCTACTTTTATATTCTCGTTACAGTAAAGCATGTTGATTACTGCATGAGAATTGGAACACGACCAAATCTATATTACAATAAGATTTTAAAAAGTAGGGTTACACCCGACTTCACATTATAAATTTACTATCCGCTTAATCGTACTTAAGTATGAGTATACGATTTACCGATTTACGTGTTATCGTTTACAAACTATTTTTATCTAACATGGTAGGATAATGTTGGTTCCATGGTAGTAATGTAGCACCTCAGCGGACTCTGAATCCTTGCATCCGAGTTCATAATCTCGGTGGAACCTAACTTTTTTTTGGGGATAAAGACTTTTAAAAAGTTAATTATATGTATAGATTAATTGCTAATAAATTTTACTAGGGATAAAATATGCAGAATATTGCATGTCATTTTACTTTAATGAGTTAGTATCTTTTCATTTTCATACCATTTTAATATAGACCAAACGATATTCGTACAATATATCGTAAGACTCTGAATCCTGCGATCCGAAGTCCAAAGTGCTAACCATTACACCATTGAATCTATACATGCTGCAAATTACTATCTACATTATGAAATATAAACCCTCTAGATAACTCTTATCTACCGGTTCCTTCTCTATATGTTAATGTAGTACCAGCGCAGAGAAAGGTGAACGTCACTGCGCGCTATAAATAGCTCTTGGGCGCAGTGTTGAAGAAGGCTTAACAGTTGATATGATGCACTTTTCCTATGTTACATTACTGAAAATACATAATTTGAAACTGCACAGAATTGTTTTTTCCCTACAACAACAACAAAAAAAAAACAAAAAAAAAAACAACTGAAAGCCGCTTTAAGTTGGTTGACAGATTTTGACAATTGGGCGAATAATAAATTGGTAACTGTTAAGCAGCGGTCTTCAAATCTTTCTATTTGAAAGACCCTGCTTTAAGCCGACTTTTATATTCTCGTTACAGTAAAGCATGTTGATTACTGCAGAGAATTGGAACACGGCCAAAATCTATATTACAATAAAGATTTAAAAAGTAGGGTTACACCCGACTTCACATTATAAACTTACTATCCGCTTAATCGTACTTAAGTATGAGTATACGATTTACCGATTTACGTGTTATCGTTTACAAAACTATTTTTTATCACATGTAGGATATGTGGTTCCATGGTGTACTGGTTAGCACTCAGGACTCTGAATCCTGCGATCCGAGTTCAAATCTCGGTGGAACCTAACTATTTTTTTGGGATAAAGACTTTTAAAAAGTTAATTATATGTAAAGATTAATTGCTTTTAATTTTACTAGCTAAAATATCAGATATGTGCATGTCATTTTACTTTAATGATTAGTATCTTTCATTTCATACCATTTTTTAATATAGACCAAACGATATTCGTACAATATATCGTAAGACTCTGAATCCTGCGATCCGAGTTCAAATCTCGGTGGAACCTAACTATTTTTTTTCGATAAAGACTTTTAAAAAGTTAATTATATGTATAGATTAATTGCTAATAATTTTACTAGCTAAACTATCAGATATTTGCATGTCATTTTACTTCAATGATTAGTATCTTTCATTTCATACCCTTTTTTAATATAGACCAAACGATATCCGTACAATATATCGTAAGTAAGCAAGCATGGTAAATTAAGGTAAGCTTACTGTAATGCTTTCCTGCCAAAAGATTCAAACATCGGCCAATATCCTAGCACATTGGTTATTTCCGGAACGTTATTTTTCACAATCTCCGATATTCAATAATTTTAACCGTTTATAACCGAAATATATCATAGCGATAAATGATGAGTGATTGTAGCCCAAGTTTTTGAAAAAATAAGTTCCTGAAATAATCGAGTTGCTACGATATAGACCTTTTTACGACGCGGTCCGTTGCTATGAAAAATCGACTGGAATTAGAATTTTCTGGCGCATGCTCAATCTGCGTAGGGCAAAAAAATACACCGCCATACATAGAAATATAGTAGAAGTTCATAGACAATTCCGAGTTAGTTCAAGGTGAACGGAAGAAAATTGTATAAAATAGCTTTTAACAAATATAGAAAAGATGACTTTATAGCTTTGTGGCGAAGAAAGTCATAAAAAATGCATGGAAATGATTCTTGTTTAAGAATTTACGATCACGGACCTGACACTGAGATCATTTTTTAAAGAAGATGTGGAAATATATCTATTAGCAAATGAAAAGTCAACTTGTTTGCTGTTGAAATAGTTCAGATACAAAACAAAAAAATTATAACATGAAATCGAGATTAATTATCATTCAGAAAAAATATCAGAACAGGTGATAATGCATTTTTAGTGTTCAATATACCTGATTATATCCTTTTTTCCGATTAGCCTGTGATGCAAACAGAATAATTTAAGTCGCATAAATAGATTTTAAATAATTATTTTTCTTTCTTCAAAATCTTGAGAAGTTAAGACGGGTTGTTTGGAAGAGATATAACATACATTTTATCCGCTTCTTCGTAAAACATGTTATTTTTAATAATGCACGTCATTAACACCCTGCTGTTTCAATTTAAATAACTGATGGAAAAGTCGTACAAACGACATGTGTGTGCCCCTTTTGACCATTGAATTATTAGTCCCGCACATTTGCGTAGATCTGTTAAAAATAAATTCACGTTTTCAGTACTTACCGCCTTAAGTTATCCCAAAATTAATTTTTTTTTGGGTGACATAACATGAATATATTAAATATATTAAAGCCTTTAAGTATAATAAACTGTAGACATCGTTATTGCGTTTTTGCCCTACGCAGAATGCGCATGCGCGAATTGCAACATTCGTTGCTATGGAACATTGTATTGTAAAAAGGTCTATTGGCCAATGTTAGATTTTTTGGCAGGAATCCATTTCAGTAAAACTACCTTTAGTATAATTAAATTTATAAGTAAATGCTATCATTGTAAACTAAACACCATTGAATCAGATATAAAGAAATATGCGTATTTGAGAAAAAATAATAACAATTTGTGAAAATGATGCAGTCAAATTAATAAAATCTGAATACCATTTGTAAAAATGCTAAAACTTTTAAAAGATCCATTTACTTAGGGAATTGTTTCTCGCATTTTAAACAATAAAATATTACAGAATATATGTGAAAAAAACATTGCGTAAACATAATTCAATTTTTTTGTGTTTTTTTTATATATCATTTGCATGTATGTTTACGTCAATGAAGAATTTTAACTCTGACATTATCCAACGACCCGAGTTCAGATGCCGGTAGAACCTTCTCCATTTAATTGAAACTTTTATTTTGCAATCCTTTTCACTCAGGATTACGTCAGGGCTTTAAAATGTTGTAACGCTTCGTGATTCTCTGGGCGAGGATTTATCAGAACTCAATAAATAATAACTGCGTCTTGTAAATAAATTATTTTTTCCCCCAAAATATCAAGTTTCCATAAAATTAAAAAAAACCAAAAAACATTTAATAAAAGACTTCAAACCCCTATCCTAAACTGACCAAAAAATTCTTTTATGGTAAACTTTCCCTCTTGCCCAAAAAACCCTTTTACTTCCTTAAATCATATAGCCTAAAAAGTCCTGTAGTCCAATAAAAATTCGTCACAACTCCCCCCTTTTTGGGAGTCGAATTTCCCCTGTTATATTTTTACACAAACCAATTTCATGTTTTTAATGGGAATTAACTGAAATTTTCCCAAATATTACTTTTAAAACACAACAAAAGAAGCCATTTTTATGAGAAAAATGCTGAAAAACAAATAGTGTATCTTTTAAAACATTGTTTTTTCACTTTTTAAAGTTACATTGTCATTAATTTATCATGATACTGTGTAGCCATATTCTTTGATTTCGTTGCTTGAAAAAGTTCAAAATAATATCTCCATGGGTGTCATTCCTCTAAAATCAATGGCTCGCTATATCCAATTGAAAGCTTAAGCCTTTGTACGTTTTATCTCTGTAGGTGTTCCATTTACAAGCTTTTGTGCGCTGCAATGTTCAAGTTGTGATAGCTATGAGACAATTAATTCCCCTCTTGAGTATTTAGATCCTCGTCATTAGTAATGGACGTCATCTCCTCGTTTGGGTTGCTGATATCATCAATATGACGTCATCGTTCCCGATACCGCTATCATTACTTGTCTTACCGATTCGAATAGTTCGCCTCTTTTTTGATTTTTTTGCATATGTCTTATTTTTTGTTTCGTCACAATTTTACCTTCACAATTTTTTGTTTTTTATGTCATAATTTCTATCTTCTGTAATGACGTCACATTCTTCATTCTGTAAATAAATGTCACAGTTTTCCTCTTTGTCACATGTTCCATCACTTGCTACACCTTTGTGTTTTTCATCAACACACTGTGCAATTTGCCTCTCGAAATAATTTTGCACTGTAACATCGGTTCTGGAAATGCTTATCTCAGTATGTCCGTCAAGATCTTCTAGAGCTTTTAAGTAATCACTAAGATCTGGAATTGACTCCACACTCCGTCAACACACTTAGATTCTGAAGGCTGTGATTAACTTATGTTGAGATGTATAGTGTTCCCATCTAGTTTGATTACTGGTGTCTCACTTGTTCATTATAAGAAGAATCTTGTTGCTGCGCTGATTAACAGGATCATAAATCTGGCTCTGTCTGTCTATTAAGCTGTCAAAGAAACTCTCGTCTGAGTTTTATGTGTCACTGTAATAAGATTCACTCCTTTCCTTTTTGGTCATTTTCTGAGCACAAGCACTTTTTGAATCTCGAAGCACTTAATCCCATGTTTCCGTTCAAAGATGATTTCTCAAGTATGACATCCTACAAATTAATCCGTCACACTTCTATTCCGTACACACATAATATTTCTGTTCAGGTATGTGTTTCTCTTTTATGTGTCTTTTTAGATTACTCTTACTGCTAAAATTCTTTCCACAAGTGTCACACAGTAACCCATATTGATAAAATCAACAAAATCTTTTAGATAAGCAGGTTTTATAATTTTACACGTCTACTTCGAATAAAATCTTCAGAGGCTTCTAACATGTGCACTTGTTAAATTGTTTTCGCGCCTTTTTCCTGCCCACGGGAAATTCGTGCTCGTTCCACCTCAGGTAATTGGTCCGATTGATCCGTTATGTTCATGTTTTGCACCCACTGATCGCAACGGATCCGATTGAATATACTGATCCGTTTGGTCCGTTATGCTCTGTCTGTTAACGTTTTCCGTTTGTCCGTCCGTACGGCGTGCGTTTATGTTTAATTTGATTTTTATTTCATTCTGTGGTCTTTATTTAAAGTTTTATTACTAATTGAACTTCCAGCTTTATCTGCCACAGAGAATTTCTTGTGTGTGTATTTCTGCATTATTCGATAAGAATTCTTGCAGGTTTCGGCTGTTGAATGTCCGTTGAAATATTCTGTTCTTTTTGTACGTTAATGCTTGCACTCCCATGAAACTTCTTAAGATTATCTCCATGAACTATAACAGGTGGAGATGATTCGGAATGTCGAATTTTGAAACAATACATCACATAGTTTTTTCTATAATAATCCATGGCCCTGTCCAATGGCGTACGATTTTTTGATTTAACTCCTGGAACTGTCTTTTCTGATTTCTCATAACAAATCAGCCGACTTCATTATTGATGTATCTTCATGCGACAATCGTAATGTTTCTTTTTGTCTTTCTACGGACTTCGACAAATTGTCTCGCACAAGACTGTGCATTTTAATCAATTTCTCTTGAAGATTTTTAACGAAAGTTGGAATGTTGTTGTGTCGTTCTCCAGTACTCTCATTAAATTCACTTCCGGTCTGAACATTTATTGGAAGCGACATATCTTTTTCCATAAACAATTCGATATGGACTATAACCTGTAACTTTCATGCACTGAGCTATTATATGCTATCACGATATACTCCAAGAATAAGTCCCACTCTGTTTCTTTAAAGTTAAGCGCAACGAAAGCAACTCCATCACAGAAAAACCTTATTACCACTCGCGGCCCTTTAAAACTGCACTTTGTTGACTTAAGTTCAGGCCTACACCGGTACTGAATGCTTTTAAAGGTATCTAAGGTAATATATGTTCGTTTTTGCACCTGTATCAATTTCAAGTTCACTTGCTGGTTAGAATTTTTACCTGAGACGTTCATATCCTTCTTTATTCTTTACATTTACAAAATTCTTATTGTTTTCAGTAACTTCACTCTGTTGAGGTCTTTCCTTAAACATTGATATCGACCGTTCTCTGACCTGCCCGAGGGCGGTCGATCCTAGTTTTCAAAATACATTCTTGGAATCCTGCTGACTAAGAGAATTCCTTTTGATCCTTCTGATTCGAGTTATCAACCTGGCGTCTGTTTGAACTCCAGCTATTACAAAGTCATGTTTCCAAGTCTTGGCGGCTCGTTATAACGCTCTAGGTTAAAGACACGCCCACTCTTGTAGTCAATTCTATGTTTTTCACGTTCCGTTTGTCTTAAACACTCTTCTTGTATTGCAGCTATTATCGCATCCTGCAAGGTTTTTGGTCTAGTTCTTTTCACAGATAACCTAAAATCAGCTGAATCATGACAGTTTTCAAGAAAAGTACTCAACGACAGTTCTCCAACTATTCCTAAGCAATCTGGATAAGCTTTTCTAAGTAGAATCCTCAATAGATTGGCCAAATTCTCTGTATGTCTCATTTTTCTGCTTTCTTCTTAATCTAGCATCAGCTATATAAACTTTCTTTCATATTTACTATGCCAAATCTCTGTTCCATCCTTGAAAACAGCAAATCAAAATCACATTTGCACGCTTGACGGTAATCCGTATGCGAATGCTTCCGCCTGACCACGCAAAGAAAACAGAAAAGTTCTCTTTGACTCTTCTTTGGACCAGTTTATTCAAAATGGTCAAATTATCGAAGTACCTTCTAAACCGTGCTACACATCACTTCCAGTTCCACTGAATGTTCTACGACACGGAAAATTACGGGATGGGGACATTGCAGTATTACTGCCCATTTCTTACAAAGTTGTGCTCATTAGAGGTCCCCACTTGGGGATCTGGTTCTGTACTGATGATTGTCCCTTGTTACTCGAACGCGGAAGGGGATAGTCAAAAAAAATAAAAACAGACGAAACAGAAAAACAATGAGACTAGATACGGAAAAATTATCGATGGGGGAAATAACCCTTTCCAAAAAATATGTACGTATTTTAGAATTATTCTATAATGTGAAAAATTTTTGGGGCCCCGAAAAGACGCTATCCGTACTAAAACTTTATTCCCTTTCTTTTTGGGTTTGTTTTAAAAAAAGAAACATGTCCTTTTCCTCCCCAAAGGGGAAGAAAGGTGTTGACATCCTGTCAAAATTTGGCGGGAAGAAAACTTGGTGATTCCGGAATCATAGTTAAACACTTGTTTTATCCTTTTTTATCCATCTATCCTTTTTCGGGTCGGATGCGGGTCGGAAGTTGATAGTTTGGGTTCCTTATCCACATCCTGATTAGTCTGTTTTTAAAACATTTTCCAAGGCGGACATTCTGGCCACAAATGTTCACCGTTGTCCAAAAACAAAAGACTTTGAAGAACTCACAACGTAGATTGGTTTAGGAATACAATAATCCACATAGGAATTGTATCCCACCGCTGCCACCAGTGTAACGCTTCGTGATTCTCTGGGCGAGGATTTATCAGAACTCAATAAATAATAACTCGTCTGTGTAAATAAATGTATTATTCCACCAAATATCAAGTATTCCATACAATAACAACAAACCAAAATAACATCTAAACTGAATGACTTCAAACACACTACTCCTAACACTGACCATAACATCTCTTTATATAGGTAAAAGCTATTCCTCTTAGTCCAAATAAACCTTTACTTCCTGTAAATCTATATGTCCAATCAAAATTCGTCACAATGTTTTTAATTATTCCACATCATTGATGTTAATCTTACTGTTATTTTTTATCATTTAAACAGTTGAGCTATTATACCTCAAAGAATAGACAGAGCATTTTATTATCGTTGCTCAGGTTTTCAACTTTTCTCAGAGTTCTTAAATTTCTTGCTGTTTAATGATTACAACCAGTTCGTGATTACCGTCAGTTCGTGATTACAGTCAGTCCATAATTTCAGTTCGTGAATACAGTCAGTTTGAGACTACAGTCAGTTTGCGATAACAGACAGTTCGTGATAAAAGTAAGTTCATGATTACAGTCATTTCGTGATAACGATCATAACATGTGTCAGTTTGCTACTAAACTATCTATATTGATTTTCAATCCTTGCAAAACAAATGTAGTTAACCATTTCTCTAAACTGATCAAAAGTAGTATATTTTTATCTATTTTCATCTAAACATGTGTTTTGGAACAGATATATTATATATACACGAACTTAAATTATGCATGTGCATTTTTAATGGTTTGATCAACTTGTGTGCCTTAAGTAAATTTCATGCTTTCGATTACAGTGTAAAAAAAAAAATTAAAATTCAAATAAAAAAATGGGGTTTTAAATTAGTATCATTATGAATTTTGGGGTTTTAAAGGAGCAAAAAAGCAAAATTTAAATTTTTAAAAACATAGAGAGATTTAAAAACCCGATCCTAGTAAAATATAAAACCCCTTTGCCTCCTTTTTTCGAAATAAATAAGTAACAATGAAATCTGTAAAATGACGGGGAAAAGTTTTTTATTTTTGCTAGTAAAATAATTTTTTAAAAAGCTTGTCTTAATAAATTTTTAAAAAGCCCCCGCCCTGTACAGTTTCCTTTTTACCTTTTAAAATTTCTTAATGGATGTTTACAAAAATTAAATTTTTAAAAAACTTAAAAAACCCGTTGAGTGTAATTTTCTACGAACTTTATAAAAATCAATTAAAAAGTAAAAAGGAAAATTTTTTCACAATTCATATTAAATTTTTCGGAAAAACCCATTCATATTTCAGAAATCGTTTAGCCGCCTTTATCTTATCATTATTGTATATATTAAAGACAATGCAAGAACAATAAACTAGAAAAAAAATATCATTAATTTCTCTTTATCATAGATGTGATGTTTGTGATTAAACATTTTCTCGACGATTTTTCTTCAGCCTCTGACCCCCCCCCCCCCCTTCGATGGATCCGTGCCTGAATATGGCTGTTATCTTAAATTTCACATTAATTCAATTAATTTGTATCACAATATTATCATGAACTCCGATAGATTACATGCAGCATTGCCTTGCGGTCTACAAAAGTTATAAAAGTCATGTCCCGTTATACAAAAAGTGGCTCCCGCCCAGGAGGGTAAAAACTACTGCTTTAACTTAGACTTGTATAGTAAAATACTACAAACAATATTCTTGTAGCCAAGAGTATGTTGCCTGAAGGATCTCCTTGTGATCCTCTACAAACCTTGGGTCATTTGTTTAATATGAAGACTAAGATATAAAAAAAATTAAGTTTTTGGGGAAAAAAATAATGCCAAAAGGGTAAAATGTAAGTATTTTTTTTTGAATATTTTTATAGACAGTAGTGAGTGAATAAAAAAAGATAAGAAATTATGCGTTTGGAAAAAAAAAGAAAAACCCCAATCTGGAAACCCCCCCCCAACTTTTGGGCAATATGGTTACACAAAGTGTATTAGATCTTTTTAAATAATTATGTTTTAACACCACTTTCATATTGGAACACCAAAGTTTTTGCTAATAATCATTCGACGACCGGTACAGACCGGGCCAGTAAATATGATACTATTCTTCGGTCTCTTGTATGTGCTGGTCAAAAGAGACCGGGAGAGACCTGGAACGGAAGCAACTGGATCGGCGAATGGTGTATTCCACATAGTTACTCCCCTTTGATAAATGATCGTCATTGACCCAGCACAAATATTGATCGTTCAAAAGTATATGAGGTAAAAAAGGTTTAATATTTCGACATAATAAGTTTCATTTGATATAAGACTTTGAATAAAAACATGTTACTTGTCTATGGGTACAGACATCTACTCTAAGACTATCAGTCTTGGACCAAAACGGGTTAAAGAGGTGGTAGTTATTAACATGAAAGACAAATGTAAAAAATGTAATCTTCTGTGAAAATAGCTAACGAAATATGAATACAATGTAATAGATATATGAAAGAAAATTGTACATAGACCATAAGTGTTCCACATTTTTTTTTCAGTTCCCAGTTAGAGTTTTCACCTGTTTTAGTTAGTGTATAGCTCATAATACCCGGTATTTATTTTATATTGCTTATTTTTATATTATGCCAAGCCCTTAAATTTAAAAGATTGTTTTTGTCCTTTTTTTTATAAAAAGTGATATTATAAGCTGAAGCCAGCGCGACTGTACAGTTATCAAGAATGTGATAACAAGACATGTATGTAAGAAGAGATATTCGTATAGTATGTACTTTGATTATCTAATAAAATGTGTAGATATTTGGCGAAATAATTAATGTCTTTTAAATTCTTTATATGATTAAACAATCTTTGTAAGTAAGAAAGAACATTGTTAATTAAAGTGATATAGTGCAGACACCAAACACAAAGATATAGTAAGTAAAATTGCATAAAGAACCGGTCAACTAGGCTTATAAGTCGCCTATATTAGCAATTACACAACTGCAATAATGAATAAAAGAAAATCTTGACAAAGAGGAGAAACAGTTACCTTTTTTAACAACAATCTTTGAAACATTTGTCTCCCTTCCCTTTTTAATCTAAAACATTTTAAATCAAAGCAACAAGACCACATTTGATTAAATATTTAATCATAATTTTATCTTTGCATGTAGTTGCAACGGTGGTCTTTCTCCACCTGTTAATCTGTAAAGTCGTTGTATGACTTTTTCTGTGTTAGTGTGACATAAGAAATCAACTCCTCCCCCACCCACAAAAAGAACTACCAGTAAAACTGAAAAGTCCCCGTGTGGCCTATACAGTGTTGGTGCGATGCACACCAAACAAAGACAAACATTTCTTTATTAGAGCAGCTCTCAGTGCAGCTGAGATCTTTCACCAGCAAGCTAGATAGTTGCCCTCGTTTGATCTTTAACCATGTAAGTGCGACTTAAACCAAACTTAAAAAAACAAACGTTTCATCTTACACGGATGTGCAGCTGAGATCTTCTGGAAAGTCCCAGTGTTAGTGCGACGTAAGCCCAACCAAGAAAATGACCAAACACAGTAATTCATTATTGCCTTTAGGTAGGAGAAGTAGATGGTTTTATTAATAATATGCTGAGAATGTGATATAGAAATCGGAAGGTAGGTTGTGCAAAACTTTCTTTCAATGCCGTTTGTCTCTTTCCAGACAATATTTTAAATGGCAGAACAGGACTCTTACATGCTGCTTTATTTAAGAACTTTCATTTTCCATAACGCTCAATCAAACCGAACCTGCAACATTTGCACTTGTCGATTTGTGCGTTCTTCGGGGATTTTTTATTTCTCTCTATTGTAGGTACCTTCACTTAATTTTAAAAATGATCAAAATGTTATCACAAATAATATCATTAATGTCACTTGATTGCTTAAAGTTAATAACTTTAGGGAAATTGGTGTTTTGCAATGATTTGATAAATTATTCTGAATATAGAAAAAAACGAGAACATAATAGATCGAAAGCAAAAAACTGTTAGTTGTGAAGTTTTCAAATGTGAAACCAAATACTGTGTGTATTATGTTTCCAGTATTTTAGGATTAAATTATTGCTATTATCATTCCTATGTTACAATTTTAATGTTTTTTGTTGTTGATGTTTTTTTTTGTTGTAGTTGTTTTTAATATTGCGTCATATTTAATAAATCAAGCAATTTAAATTCCTCTATTGTTTAAGTATTTTCATCATTTGTACAATCAACACTTAATTTTGTCATGTTACTCGGTTCGAAATAGCTCTGTGCATTCTTAAAATTTGAAGTACTTTATCAAGCAAACAAGCCAATCAAAATATTATTAATGTAGTGGTAATAACCGCTTACAAGTTTGATCACACAACAATATTTAGATGAATATGACAAATTTGTGGTTTTGAATAAAATATTCTCTTTTTATGTCGAACTTTAACGGGAGGTAGGGGTGCCGGTACTTGTATCAAAACATGTAAAATGAAAGTCTTTCGCTCTTTGAACGTTTCAGCTGATATAAGATTGATACATTGATATAACATTTAGATATAAGTATTACGCGTTATCTGTCTTAGGTAAAAGTGGGTTAAATGTAATACCTGTACATACATAGTGTTTCAACGGTGTAATGGTTAGCACTCAGGACTCTGAATCCTGCCATCCGAGTTCAAATCTCGGTGGAACCTGAATATTTTCTCTCTTTTTTTTAAACGAAGTGGCCGATATAATTTTCTATCGGATATGAAATAAACAATTCCCCATTTAAACAAAGATAACGTCCTACCTACATTTGAAAACGGATCGAAACATCACATCATATAACTTATTTATGTATCGAGTAAATTATATATCTTATCTTCCGGTATTTGTTTTCCCTAAATAGATCGAAACTGACTCATCACAACAAAACCGCTTCTGGTTTAACTTTTTCAATATCACGATTCAATTCGTCCTTGTATGGAACTGAATACAAAGAAAATGGTAAATATTTTTTATTTTATGCTTATTATATGAACGTAAAAAAATAAAGGAAAATATTTGCAAAAGTAGAAGGTTCTACCGAGATTTGAACTCGGATCGCTGGATTCAAAGTCCAGAGTGCTAACCATTACACCATAGAACCTATACATATTGTATACTACATACCTATATCAATACAGTTATATCTTAACAGTTTATCAGTTTGACAGGCTTGACAATCGGACGAATAACAATTTGTTTTCATTGTTATGATAAGCACATATATGTCGACATTCATGTGCATGTGAAAGTAAAACATTTTGTAAAGCGAATAATGAAAAATATTACCTTTTTTGTGCGATATACTAGTATTCATAATAAACTTAATATTAAGAAACTCAATAATACACAATATTTAACGAAATAATGGTTATGACATCACCACCAAAAAGCAAAATAAAATGAAAGGAAAATATAGTGTTATCGAAATGTAGTTTAATTCATTGAACATAATGTATATAAAATAATATGCGACGATTAATAGTACTTAAGTTGATTAACTTTTTATGCATTACCTGAAAACTTTCAATTTTAACATAATTGATACCTGACTGGTATCGTCTTCTTTATTCATGGAGATAAGAAAATAAACAATATCTTTCACAACATAAAATTCTATTGTGCCCATATTTGCCTGTTTGGACTCTCTATGTGTGTATGTGGAAGTTTTCTAATTCTTGTAATGTAAAATCTAACATTCTTGGGCTATATATTAAGATACATTTGTATGGATATAAAGGTCTGGTAAGGACATGATAATAATGAGATTGGTCAAAGACAATTGCTCAATATTGGACATTTGTCAAGCCTTCGTGTTCAAATTTGTGTCAACACGACTAGAGTGACATAACTATCACATATAGCACTATATCAGTTTATATTAAATACATTAAATAGTATTGCTAGCAAAATGAAATAACAGGTACAATTTAATGTAGCAATCATCTTCGGAGTCTTTTATAGAAACAAAATGAAGCATCATGCTATGCGAGACTGGGTCTAATAACTTTTGGCTACAGTACTGATGTTTTCTTTTCATCAATATAGCAGTCTAACACACAGGTTACAAGATGACGTTGATATAGGTCAATGCCAAAATGTGCCATGTAAGTAATTATGCTTCATTGATATAATTTCTAAATTTACTATATTTTAAGGATAAGAAACATGGTTATAAGAATCCTTTAATGTTAAAACAAATGTTTTTAGCTTGAACTGAACAAAGTTGACTGATAAAGGGTATAAACCTTGACACTAATATAAACAATTTCTATCATTGGTTTTCCTTCGGGTCTAGACATCTTACACACCATTTACGATCTGGCAATAACTTCATCAAATCAAAAAACGAGATCTTTCGTGAGTTCTTGACGTTAACCAAGGAAGATGTCGTAAAATCTCGCGATAAATGAGCATTCATTTTTTTTTCATTTTTCATTGCAATTAATTGATACTGTGTTTATAATGGTCTCAACTTTTATTTGTCTATAGTTGAAAAGGCGGTTCTTAATGTTTTCGTTTGAATAATTAATTTGTGAGTATCATTTTTCTGTTTACACTTTCCATTGGTAAAACATGAACGAATGCTTTCAACTTGCATTGATTTTCATCGGTGATACCTTGTTATTCGTTTCGTAGCCATGTTCTGTTATTTTAGTTCCAACTGAGTATTCTCTTCCTTATCTAAAGAATGACCCTAATAAATTGCTATCCCGATACACTTTAAGGAATTATGAAGAAATAATTATAAGCAATGGTGTTGTTTTTTTTAACTTGAACAATAACCACAATCAACAGATATGAAGTGGTTTATTTATTTATTTATTGCCTATACCCAACCTACCATATCGTTATATTTTTCTCTGACAGATGTATAGTTCTGTTTTAATGCCTGTTCGAGCGGCGTTTCAACTTCTTTAATGTCAAATCATTAACTCTTGCATTGCTTTACTTAATTGGCCTCGCGTGACCTATGATTTTTCAGGTTACATCTAACTCGGTCATCTTTCAAGTAAGTTAGCAACTCGAAATATTGGAAAACATGAGTGTATATCAACTCTTTGAATATTTGTCTATAAAATAATCAAATTTTAAAGGAGATGTCATATTAGTTGGGTTACAGGTTCATTGTAAGAACACAAAATTTAATTTTGACACTGCTTTTTTAGTCTATGACAATGCATGTTTTGCTAGTATCCGAGAGATGCATTACGTGTATTTAGACAAAATGGAAACAAAATATCATGGCATTTTTGTCACCAAGCAAAAAATATCGTGAAATAATATATACATCATCACAATGAACATAATTAAGAACGTAATATATTCTTTGCAATTACATGTATTTATCTTTGACTCCCAAGGTGATTGTTGGTGCTTTGTGTAAGCATTAGTTAGCATTGGTTGTTTTTTATTATTGGTATTTTTTCCACAGTTTTCATCTGAGAAACATTAATGAACGCTTTCATTTTATATTGGTAAATATTACAATTAAGCTAACAAGCGTCTCGTTAACTATGACGTTAAATGGAGGGAAGTAATTATTAGACAGGTGTTATCATTTGTCAAAAATGTCCCCTAATAAATAGCCTAATTCAAACTTAATAAGATAAATAAATCAAGAATGAACAACTGTCTTTGAGAGGGTTAATTTTCTTGAACACTTTACTACAGCACCATCTATTTTCTCTGTATGAAAAATGTCCCTGTTTTAGTAAGAATTATATTTACCCTTAGTCAAATAATTCTTCACTAGTAAATTTGCATGATTAGAAAGACTGCATCTGATGATCGGTTCAATAAAATTATACAAATAAAAATTATGATAAATTTTGAAGATAATTTTCGGACGGTTAATGAATGCGTCACAATTGCAGCCTGCCTCCAACTGTTTCTATTTTTCTGTGTCCAAATCTGCTCTAAGTAAACTGGTATTTGCATGATAAATTCCTCGGCTTAAGTAAGAATTATATTTACCCTTAGTCAAATAATTCTTCACTAGTAAATTTGCATGATTAGTAAGACTGCATCTGATGATAGGCTTAATAGAAATGATATTAGAAAAATGATACAAAAAAAATAATGATAAATTTTGGACATAATTTTCGGACGGTTAATGAATGCGTCACAATTGCAGCCTGCCTTCAACTGTTTCTATTTTTCTGTGTCCAAATCTGCTCTAAGTAAACTGGTTTTTAAAGGCCAAATATGCCCGAGGAATGCTTTTATCGTTATTTCTAAAAAGCTTTTTTTACTTATACTTTCCAAAATGATACACATTGGCATCATTTTCATTTCAATAAGTTCAGTTACAGTGATTTCGTATTTTTCATTGTACCTTGTTTTCACTTTGCTTATTTAATGACAAAATCTTTCACAGTAATTGCTTCTTTCTTCAGGTGACAAACATCTAACATGCTCTTAAGCCATCATTAAAATGGTGTAAAACTCGTGTTTGCCCTTATAGCACTTACCCATAATCAAGTATGTTTAAAACTAAAATATCTTCTGAAATAACTGACGATGCATATAACTATTTTTGTGCAAAATGAGAACAACTACGTTTCCAATTTTTTTAGAATTATGTCATGACCAACGAATTGCCCTTCAAAATGGTTATCCCCTCTATATAAGTGTCATTTAACACTGCTTATTACAGTTATTATTTACTATTAACACCTGAATACACTTACTTAAAATAGAAATTTAATTAGATGCTTTTTTCCTATACGTCCTTAAAGGCCTGCAAAGTGTTTGTTATAAACAAACAGTTCAAATATAATTTAAACTTATAGAATTGTTAATAAGTAGCAATCACTTTATTGAAAGAAAGTTTGCATTTAATACCATGTGTGAATGAAAATTTTAGACTGATTAGATATTTTTCTTTAGAATTCAGGTTATTTACGCAATTGAATAGACTATAAATATTTGAAACAAGAAATGTATGTAAAGACCTGCTATTACATTACATGGTGCCCAGGCTATATATTTACTCTTAAACATGCTGGAAAGTAATAAGGTTCATATAATATACTGTGAATTCACATAAATTCGTGGGCATGGAATTTCGCGGTTTTGTAAAAAAAAGATGTGTTTGTGTATTCATAAATCTGTTGATAGTTTGTGCAAAAAAGGTAAAATGTAAATATCAGTATACAAACAATTGCACACCACACGAAATAAGACTTATTTACATATTAAATTCGTGAATTGACGTGTCAACGAATACCACAAAAAAATAGTGCTCAACGAATAATAATGATTATGCAGTGTATGAAACGGGATTTTACACACACAATGTAAGCTTCGACATCGTTCTTGGCCTTGATGCTTCAAATGATGTTGGTAATTATTACCAAAACAAATAGGTGAAGTATGTAATTAAACTGTTAAAATGAATTGCACAATCACTAGAAATTACCATATTATTTTAAATGCCTATACAATAACACATGTGTTCTAAAATAGCATAATGCTATATTAATTAAACAGGCTGACAATCTGGGCTAATGATATCATACCTATACAGCCATGTATATATAACCATAGAATTATTTAGAAAATGTCATTCATCTAAACAATGTACAATGTCCTTTTTAAAGTAGAACCCGTGAACCCAGAAAAAAGAACACGAGACTAGATGGAGTACAATATGAATTTAATAAGGATTTGTTTTAATCTGGAAATATAAGAAAACATTAAGTCATTGTTTATGGGTAATGGATTGAGGGTAATAACTGTGTTTAATTATTTTATTTTAACTTCAGTCAGATCCATTCATATGTCAATTAAACTGTCTATAAAATATGTCTGTAACGTAAAGTTTTACAAACGATGTATGTTATTACATCAACACAGACATATTTCAAATTAAATTTCTTGTATTGTTTAATTGTATGTCAAATTTTCATTATTTGCTTATCTAACACTTAGGTAAAGATTGTATTTTATATAAAATATGCATATCTTTTTTCTTTTCTTTATAGTGATAAAAGCATACATCTAGTCATCGAAAAATCAAATATGCCAATCAACGGTTTATTAAAGCAGGTGAATACATTTATCTATCTATATACAATGTATGTTCAAACAACAATCAATTCATTAAAAAGAATTTACTTTCATCAACTTGCTACTGTAGATGTAAATGTACTCGGAAAAATGTGCAGTAACACTCTAATATAAAATTGCTGTTTTGAATTTCAATGTCATATTGTGATAAAACTGACAAATATCGGTGATATATTGGGCAAAACAAACAATTTGAAAATTTAAATATTTAAATTCCAGTCATATTTATATCTGTGTAAATTGTTTTCATCATCTACATAGTTAGCACTTCAAGTTAGAGATAGTTTCTGTTCTTGTGTTATTAGATTTAAAAGCATTTGATCCCACTTAAATAGAAAACGTAAAATTCATATAGCAAACAAATCAATCAAACGATTATTAATGCGCGTGAAATTATTCGATCATGGGTATTGAAACAACATTTTTAGCCCTTGCAAATATTCATATATTAAGTCCTTTTTTTAATTCTTCCATCTGTAAATCTGTAAAGGCGCCGTGTGACTTTTTCTGTGTTGGTGTGACTCTAACCAATATAAAACTACCAGGAAAGCTGTAAAGTCGCCGTGTGGCCTTTTGCAGTGTTGGTGCGATGCAAAACAAGCAAAGACAAACATTTCTTCATTAGAGCAGCTCTCATTGGAGCTGAGATCTTTCATCATTAAGCTAGAAAGTTGCCGTTTCACCTTTTACCGTGTAAGTGCGACTTAAACCAAACATGAAAAACGTTTTATATTACACGGATGTGCAGCTGAGATCTTCTGGAAAGTCTCAGTGTTGATGCGACGTAAGTCTAACCAAGAAAATGACCAAACATAGCATTTCATTATTGCCTTTAAGTAGGAGAAGGAGATGATTTTATTCAGAATGTGCTAAGAATGTGATATAGAAATCGGAAGGTAGGTTGTGCCAAACTTTCTTTCAGTGTCGTTTGTCTCATTTCAGCCAATATTTTTACATGGCAGAAAAGGACTATCACATGCCGCCTTATTTAGGGAGCGTGGTCGGTAACTTTCATTTCCCATTACCGTCTATCAAACAAAGCCTGCAACATTTTCACTTAGGTCGCATTGTGCGTTCTTCGGGGATTCTTTATTTCTCTCTATTGTAGATAACCTTCACTTAATTTTAAAAATGATCAAAATGTTATCACAAATAATATCATTAATGTCACTTGATTGCTAAGTTTTAATAATTTTAGGGAAATTGGTGTTTTGTGAATTGCTTTTTCTTTATTGAAACGAAAAAAAAACCCTCGGTTTCACAATGATTTGATTAATTATTCTGAATATAGAAGATGAGAAGATAATGAATCGAAAGCCAAAAACTGTTAGTTGTGAAATGTGAAACCAAATACCGTGTGTATTATGTTTTCAATATTTTAGGATTACATTATTGCTATTATCATTCCTATGTGACAATTTCAATGTTTTTTGTTGTTTGTTGTTCTTTGTTTTTTTTTAATATTGCGTAATATTTAATAAATCAAGCAATTCAAATTCCTCTCTTGTTTAAGTATTTTCATCATTTGCGCAATCAACACTCAATTTTGTCATGTTACTCGGTTCGAAATAGCTCTGTGTATTGTTAAAATATCTAGCAAGCAAGCCAATCAAATTATTATTAATGTACGTGATAATATTCGCTAAAAAGTTTGATCACACAACAATGTTTAGATGAAGACAAATGTTGTTTTGAATAAAATATTCTCTTTTTATGTCGTGCTTTAACGGGAGTTAGGGGTGCGGGGTACTTGTATTAAAAATGTAAAATGAAAGTTTTTCGCTCTTTGAACGTTTCAGCTAAGATTGATACATAATATAACATTTAGATATAAGTATAACGCGTTATCTTTCTTAGGTAAAAGTGGGTTAAATGTAATACCTGTACATACATATGACAGTGGTTCCATGGTGTAATGGTTAGCACTCAGGACTCTGAATCCTGCGATCCGAGTTCAAATCTCGGTGGAACCTGAATTCTCTCTTTTTTTTCTTTTTTTTTAAACGATATCGCCGATATAATTTTTTATTGAATATAAAATAAAACATTCCCCAGTTAAACAAAGATAACGTCCTACCTACATTTGAAAACGGATCGAAACATCACATTACATAACTTATTTATGTATCGAGTAAATTATATATCTTATCTTCCGGTATTTGTTTTCCCTAAATGGATCGAAACTGACTCATCACAACAAAACCGCTTCTGGTTTAACTTTTTCAATATCACGTTTCAATTCGTCCTTGTATGGAACTGAATACAAAGAAAACGGTAAATATTTGTTATTTTATGTTTATTATATGAACGTAAAAAAATAAAGGAAAAGATTTGCAAAAGTAGAAGGTTCTACCGAGATTTGAACTCGGATCGCTGGATTCAAAGTCCAGAGTGCTAACCATTACACCATAGAACCTATACATATTGTATACTACATACCTATATCAATACACTGTTATATCTTAACAGTTTATCAGTTTGACAGGCTTGACAATCGGACGAATAACAAAATTTGATTTCATTGTTATGGTAAGCACATATATGTCGACATTCATGTGCATGGGAAAGTAAAGCATTTTGTTAAGTAAATGAATGAGATTATATTTTTTGTACGATATATTCACAATAAACTAAAAGAAATTTTACTTACTTCCACAATTGTAAGAAACTCAATAATACACAATGTTTTAACGAAAAAATGGTTATGACATCACCATCCAAAAGCACACTAAAATGAAAGGAAAATATAGTGTTACCGAAATGTAATTTTAAACCATTAAACATATGTATATAAGATAATATGCGACGATTAATCGTTCTTAAGTTGATTAACTTTTTTACGCATTAGCTGAAAACTTTCATTTTTACATTACTTGTATCTGACTGGTTCCATGGTGTAATGGTTAGCACTCAGGACTCTGAATCCTGCGATCCGAGTTCAAATCTCGGTGGAACCTAACTTTTTCCAAATACTTTTACAAAAGCTCGTAGTGAATCTTATTCTATCCCAATACTTTAATTAAGAAAGATATCAATTTTTAATCCTTTGGTCTTGTATTGGCGCCAACAACAGTGGCAACATTTACTTCTAGCAGTGCAAAGAAATTAAACGAGAATCATGTATCGAAATTTAGTAAAAGGTATTCATTAAAAAACATTATGACTCACAAATAAATAATTTTTTACATCTTAAGAAAGGGCAAACATGAATTTTATAATGTTTAAATAATGGTTTTAGGGAATTTTAGATTCTTGTTACCTGATAAGTAACGATAAATGTGAAATAATTTGTCATAAAAGTAGCATAATGTAAACAGGGTAGTATTTGACTTCCATACAAAATACTAATTCGTTTCTACTGAAGCAACAGGTGTAAAAAGCGGGTTAGGTAATCGGCCAATGAGTAAATGTTTGATACCATAAAAGTACACAAATATTAAAAGGCTTTTTAGAAATGAAAATAAAAACATTTCTAAGGCATAATGGGCCTTTGAAGGATACGCTGAGAATTTGGATGAGCTATATTACTTTTATAGTTTTAAAGTAAAAATTGCTATATTTAAGATTTGGAAAAAAAGTGGAAGGTTCTACCGAGATTTGAACTCGGATCGCTGGATTCAAAGTCCAGAGTGCTAACCATTACACCATAGAACCTATACCTGTTGTAGACTGCGTATCTATATTATAAGATACTAATACACTGTTATATTTATCAGTGACCAGTTTGACAAGCTTGACAATCGGACAATTTATCAGGTATTTCGTCACAAACTTAACAATTGAAAATATAATGTTATCTTTTGTAAGCTCATCTTATTAAAGTGGCCTTCAGCTTTTCTAAATGTTAAATATGTTATTTTATGATAAATCGTTTCATAAAATTGTGAAATAAAAAAGTGTACAATGAAAGTTGTCGTAGATGAAATACATAAACAATAAGGAAACCCTTATATACGTCTTATCTACCGGTCCGTTCTCTGTATGTTTAGTAGTACACCGCAAGAAAGGAACGTCACTGCGCGCTATAAATAGCTCTTGGGGCGCTGTGTTGAAGAAGCCTTAACAGTGATATGATGCACTTTTCCTAGGTTACATTACTGAAATACTTAATTTGAAACTGCACAGAATTGTTTTTTTTCCCAACAACAACAACAACAAAAAAACCCAAAAAATGAAGGCCGCTTTAAAGTGGTTGACAGATTTGACAATTGGGCGAATAATAAATTGGTAACTGTAAGCAGGGTCTTTTAAATCTTTGTCGACTTTTATATTCTCGTTACAGTAAAGCATGTTGATTACTGCATGAGAAATGTATTTATTGCAGGTTAAGAGTTATAATTGTCCGGTTAAGTGAGGTATAACATAGTTAGCACGAATATTTCGTGCTCGCCGGTATTGATATGGAAAGGCGGGTAAATCGCCACTCGAGGACTTCGCATTGCATTGAACACATCGTATTTTGCGCGTTACACATTTTTCTTTATGGAGAGTACACGTGGTGAATGTCCTTCAAATTATGGGAAGGACTTTATTGATTTTGAATCATTTCTGAAAGAAGAACTTTCTACTTTCAAAGAAGAAATAAGAGAGGAATTTTCTGGGTGTTCAGAGAAAAGCATTCGCAAGTTTCAAGAAACTGCCAGTAAACGCTCACCTGTTGACTTTAAATATAAAGGAAACAAGTGACAGTACGATTTCAATTGTGAAGTTTTAGAAGACATTGAGCGCGTACAGTCTTTAGTGAAGTCAGGAGAACAGTTAAGTTCGCTTCAGTTGCTTGAGTCTACAGTGCAGAAAATACATAAGAGGAATAAACTTGTCAGGTTAGCAGACAAATCCCCTGCTGGGTGGGGCACCGTCGCAGAATACGTGTCCGACGAATTGGCGATTGATAGCGACGATGATCGTAAAATTCGTAGAGCCGAGGCAAGGGCATTGTCAAAGAAGAGAAAGTTATCCAGTAGTCGAGCCTCTGCGACTTATTCTATTTCTACTTCTACTAGTAGCCAATTTGAAACTTTTCGTCCCTTTGGGAGAGTCCAATGCTTCGCATGTGCAGGTTTCGGGCATGTCAGGGCAGAGTGTCCAAAGTTTCAACAATCTTCATCGTTTCAAGGGCAGAGATCTGGAGATATCGTCCCGTTCCCGACATCAGCAGAACTTCCCCGGGAATTATCACGTACCAGTCCCCAACAGGAATCAAGGGCGATAACCGAGGAATGTCATTCAAGCCACAGCCAGCCGAAACAAACTGAAGAAAGACAGTTTAGTGATATAGATGAGTATTTTTCAGCTCATAGTATTTTTTGTAATTTTTCAGTAAATGAAGTTGAAACTGATATTTTATGTTCACATTCAAGATATTTTGAATTTCAGTATGTTTCTAAAGATGATAATTTTGAAGTAAATTCGGGCGTAAAGGGTAGACTGAGATTACACGCTAATTATTGGTGTAATGTTTTAGAGGCATCTGATTTTATTTTTGACGTAGTAAAAAATGGTTACGTCATACCTTTTAACAATATTCCTCAATCATATTTCATGAAAAATAATAAATCTGCATTTGACCATTCAGATTTTGTAAATGACGCAGTTGCTGATTTAGTTAAGTCTGGCTGTGTGTTAGAATTTCCTTTTCAGCCTTTTTTGGTAAACCCTCTTTCAGTGTCTGTGAACAGTTCGGGAAAAAAGCGTTTAATTTTAGATTTAAGTGTCATGAATACATTTGTTAAGAAGGAACATTTTAAATTTGAGGACTGGAAGGTTGCGTCAGATTATTTGTTAAAGGATGGTTTTATGTTTAAAGTTGACATTTCATCTGCATATCACCACATAGATATAGCCACAGCACAACAAACTTTTTTGGGATTTTCATGGACTGAGAACGCTAAGCTAAAATATTATGTTTTTACTGTATTACCATTTGGGTTGACGTCGGCACCGTTTATTTGGACTAAATGTTTAAGATGTATTGTAAAATTCATTCGTCTTCAGGGAATCAGATTGTTTTTTTTAGATGATGGGTGGGGAGTAAATAAAACGTTGAATGTACTCTTAAAAGATGCTGATTTTGTTAAAGATGTCCTCATCAAAGCGGGGTTTTTGATCAATACTCAGAAATCGATATTAACTCCAGTTCAAAATTTAGAATGGTTAGGCTTATTATGGAATTTAAAGGATAATGTTTTAGAAATTCACGATAGGCGTGTGAAAAAGCGTATAGTACAGTGTATTACCTTTATCATAGGTAAATTTCCTTTCGTGTCTGCGCGAGATATGGCTGAGGTTTACTGGTAAAATTATTTCACTGATTCCAGTTTAGGAAATGTGTGTAAGCTCATGACCAAAAATCTTCACAGAGCTATTGAATGTAGGATTAGTTGGAATTCAGTTATAGATGTTTCGGATTTAGGAGTAATTACAGAGTTACAGTTTGGGAGAAAGCATTTACTATAGGCTGACTAAAAAGTTATTTGTATCTGATATAAGTTCAGTGACAATCTATTCTGATGCAAGTCAACACGCATGCGCAGCTTACATACAAGGTTATCCGACCGCCGTTTGCCATAGAAATTGGTCTCCATTTGAACAAAATACCAGTTCTACCTGGCGGAAAATGACCGCTATATTGTTTGCCGTTGCAGAGTTTTCTCCCTTTGATAAAAGGTCGTTTACTCAAATGGTGCACAGATAATCAAAATTGTGTATCTATAATTGAAAGCGGTAGTATGAAATCCGATTTACATAGTATATCGTTATCAGTGTTTGAATTGTGTTTGAAAAAATCAAATATCAATTTATATGCAATCGGTTCCCAGAGATAAAAATTTGTACGCAGATTATTTGAGTAAGCTGTTTGATTTTAGATGATTGGGGAGTTTCTTTAGCTTTTTCAATTTCTTGACGCTTATGTTTGGCCCTCATACGGTGACAGATTCGCAAATCATTACTTAACCACGTGGTGATCGGTTCAATCTTTAGGTTGGGTACCGGGTACAGAGGGTGTGGACGCTTTTTCTTTGGACTGGGCAGGAGAAAATAAACTGGCTAGTTCCACCGCATAAACATGATTTCAAAAACTTGTTAATCATATAATTACATGTAATGCCAGAGGGACGCTGGTAGCTCCATTCTGGCCCGTCTGCTCCGTTTTGGTCCATGATATTTGGTAATAACGCGGTTATAAAGAGCAAAAAATTGCGGACCATTCTTGGCATTTAAGCCAAATTCTGAGATTTTTGTAACATTACTTTAACCAAAAATCTATTTTTGGTTCTGATAAGTTTTTAAGCAAAGTCTTAGTAGAACGTTTTTGAATAAGAAAGAACAGCTGTGTAAATAAGTTGCTGTTGCACAAGTTTTATTTCAAGATTGTTATTAAATTTTGAATAATTAGATATTTTATCACAAAATGAAAATTTAGTTTGATAATCGGCAAGTGTTAGCGATATGGTGTTAAATAAACATTGACCAAGGGTCAAATGTACACAAAACTTTGTAAATAAGATATTTTTTGTTGCCATAATTTTATTGCAAGTTTAGTATTGAACTTTTGACAATTAAACATTTTATCATAAAATGAAAATTTAGTTTGATATTCGGGCTAATGTTAGTGATTTATGGTAATTTCTTAATTAATAAATACTACCCAAAATCTCTTTTTTTCCTTCCTATTTTTTTTAAAAATTAAAAAAAAAGGGGGCAAAAAAAAAAGAACTACGCAAAAAAAATTTTTTTTAAAAAAATTTGCTGGCAATTAACCTTTTATTTTCAATTTTTTTTTGTTTTTTTTATTTAATTTTTTTTTTTTCGGAATTTTTTTTAATAAATTTTTATAAACCAAATTTTTTAAAAAAAATTTATTTTATTTTTTTAATTTTTTGGCCTTTTTTATTTAAAGGGTTAACAAAGTATAAAAAACGGATTTTTTTGAAAAAAGGGTTAAAATTTTGGGGGCAAAGGAACTATGAAATTTAAGTTTAAAATTTGGGGTTTTCTATTTTATTAAAGTTTTTTCCCAAATTTTAATTTTTTAAAATAAAAATTTTCCCAAAATTACTTGAATTTTTTAGTTTTTGATATTTTTGGGGGGTGTTTTGCGTTAAAGGTTTTTAAATGACTTTTGACGAGGGGGGTTCAATTTTTTAAAGGGAAAAATTTTAAAATTTTTGGGGAAAATTTTTAAAGGAAATTTATTAAAAATTCCTTTGAAATGGAATTTTGGGGTTTGGGTTATTAAACACATTTTTTTTGTTTTGTTAAGATATGCTTTTTCGGGGGGAAAATCATTTTAAAATCGTTTATTTTGAAAACCCTTTTTTTAAAGGTATATTTGTTCCCCTTAACTTTTGGATCAAGGGTAAAAAAATTTTTTTAAAGGCCGGGGGCTTGATAAACCCGGAAATCAAAGGTTTTTCTTTGGAAATCGGGGATTCGGGTTTTTTTTTATGTTTTTTGTTTTTGGGGAAAATTGTACAATTTTAATTTTTTATTTCCCCCTCTTTTTATAACTTTTTTTAAGAAATTTTTCTTTTTGGGTAAAAAGGGGTTTTTTATTTTTTTTTTGTTTTTGTAAAAAACCGGGGGATCCCTTTGGGGTTGCCCCCCGGGTTCAAGCCCCCTTTAAAAACTTTTTTACTTAATTTCCCAAAGCTTTTTAATACGGGAAAAAAGGTTACCCAAGAGCAACATTTAAAACTTTGGGGGGATTTGGGGAAAAATCTTTCAGCAATTTTTAAATTTTTCTATTTTTCAGCAAAAAACCCTTAAATTTTAGTTTTATCCCCAAAAAATTTTTTTTTAAATTTTCAAGTAATAAATCGTCATTTTACATTTTTTGTTTGAAAAAATTTTTAGCCCGGAAAATGGGGCGCAATAAACAGTTTGGTTTTTTTCCAATTCTACCCTTTGTGGAAGTTTGAAGTTGAAATTTTCGGTTGGGGGGGGCTTCCCACACCGGCAATCCCTTTGGGTTTTCCTTTTTCCTTTTTTCTAAAAAGGGGCCAATAACGTCTAAATTTTTAAAATTCAAATGGTTTTTTCGTTTTTTTAGGAAAATAATTAAAATTTACAATGAATTTAAGAAAATGTTGCTATGTGTCTTATTTGCGTACGCGGGGTTTTTTTAAGATTTTCAAAAACTTTTAAATTATTAAAAGATCGTTTTTGGGTTTTTCCCAGAAAAATTTTTTAAATAAATTTTTTATTGAGACTAGAAAGATGATTTTACAGAAAAGGGGAAAAGGGGTTTTTTTTAATCGCTAAAACCGGTTTAAATTTACATGCCCCAGTAAACTGAAATTGGGGAAAAATATTTAAAATTTTGAAAATTTTTGAACGAAGACGATAGTTCTGAAGATTTTTTTTTTTTTCGTTCAGAAAAGGAAATTTTTAATTTCTCGTAATGAGTATAATTTAAAAAGGTTCAAAAACCTTTATTTTAAACCACTAGAACAAATTTTATTTTAAATTTTAAAAGTTTTGGGTTTAAGATAAGACAATTTTGGCCCTTCATAAGTTTGAGAAGTGGCGGAGGGTACAGCTGCTGCAAAATTTTGGAAAATACCAGAAAAGACTTTTTTAAACGAAGGGTTTCGTTGGCTAGGGGAGAAAAGCCAAAAGGGCCCTATGTGAAAGACAGCTATAAAAAATTTTAATTACTGTATCAAGAAGTTTTAGGTTTTTTAATTTTTTCGAATATTTTATGTTTTAATATGGGTTTGTTTTTCATAGCAAAAGTTAATTAATATTGTTTTAATTATTTAAACGACTTTAAAGAACTTTTATAATTAAATTGGTTAAAGTTTTTAACTCTTTTTCCCTTCCCTTTTTTTTTCTCATATTGAAAAAAATGCGAAAGGGCCCTTTTTCCTACTTGAGTGTTGGTTTTTTCCTGAGGGGCTTTAAGGGTTACAACCCCTTTATTAGGTTTATAAATTTAAATTTTTTTTTTCGGTTAAGCCCAAATTTGAAAATAAATGTATTTATTTTCAGGTTTAAAAGTTATAATTGGGCCCGGGTTAAGTTTAGGTATAAAATAGTTTGCACGAAATTTCGTGCCCGGCCGGGGGGTATTGAAATGGAAAGGCGGGTAAATCGCCACTCGAGGACTTCGCATTGGGATTTAAAAACTCGTTTTTCCCCCCCGCCCACCCCCAAAATAAAGTTTTTTATTTAAACCCTTTTTTTCGCAAACCATTGATTGGGTTGTTAGGGGAAAAAGTGGTTTTTTTTTTTTTTGAATCACTTTTTAAATAATCGATATTAAAAAGTTTTTTTCCGCAGGTTGTAGCTTCCCTGATTGCATGTCCAAGATTATGAAAATATGGATCATCTAACTCACAGGGAAAAACCCGTTTTTTATTTGTATTGGGTTTGTATACAAAATATTGAAACAATCAACTTTTCCTTTTTGATGTTTTGTTATTCTGCCTAAGACTTTAAGGGTTTTAAAAACTCATTTAGGTGATAAAAAAATTTTTTTTTCGGTTTTAAAAGAAGGGGAAAATTAAAAAAAATAAAAAACTGTTTTTTTCTTTCCCTTTTTCAATATTTAAAAAATAAAAAATTTTTCATACACTTAAAAAGTATTTTAAGTTTTACAAAATTTTTAAATTTTAGGTTTTTAAAATGATCTAATAAAAAATACTACTTTTTTAAACCCCAAGGGCCCAAAACTAATTACACTAAGATTTTAAAAAAAAAATAGGGTTACACCCGAATTTTACATTATAAAATTACTAAACCGGGTTAAACGACTTTAAGTTTTGAGTATAACGATTTACCCGGGTTTACGTTTTTAAGTTTACAAACTTTTTTTTTGGGGAGGATAGTGGGGTTTCCATGGGGTAATGGTTAGCACTCCCGGGGCTTGAATTTCCCGGGGGATCCCAGTTCCAATCTCGGTGGGAACCTAAAAAATTTTTTTCCGAAATTAAAACTTTTTTAAAAAGGGGGTTAAAATAAAAAATGTTGGGGAAAAATTTCTAAAAAATTTTTTCTAGGGGTAAACTATCAAATTTTTTGGCCCTGCATTTTTTTCTTCCAAATGATTAGTATCTCATTTTTTATACCCTTTTTTAATATTGACCAAACGATATTCGTACAATATATCGTAAGGGGTTTAAAGGGGAAATGGGGCTACTGAAAATGGCCCTTTAAAGGGGAAAGGGGGGAAATTAAGGGAAAACTTACTGTAAGGCCTTTCCCGCCCAAAAGAATTCTAACATCCGGGGGCCGATATCCCAGCACATTGGTTTTTTCCGGAACGGATTGATATTCCCAATAATTTGGGTTTAAAACCGGTGAAAAAACCGGGAAAATATTCATTAAACGGGTGGAGTGATTCTAGGGCCCAAGGTTTTTTTAAAACCCAAAAAAGTTCCTGAAATAATCGAATTGGGATGTAAAACCCAAAACAAAGAAAATTGTTTTAATTTTTTGCCTCTTTTATGTATATTATATGAACGTACAAAATACAGGGAAAAGGTTTTTGGGAAAAGTTTGAAGGTTCTAACCGAGATTTGAAATCGGAATTTTGCTGGGTTCAAAGTTTCCCGAGTGCTAACCATTCACCATAGAAACCCATACTAATTGGTTAAAAAAACTTAACCTAACATTATTACACTGTTATATCTTAACAGTTGCAGTTTTTACAGGGTTTTACAATTGGAAATACTTACCTATATCAATACACTGTTTAATTTTTAACCGTTTATCAGTTTTACAAAGGGTTGACAAACGGACGAATAAAAAAAAAAATTCAAATTTTTTTTGTAAAACACATATTTCGACATTCATGTGCATGTTTAAAGTAAAGCATTTTGTAAAGCGAATAATAAATTTAAAGATTTCCCTTTTTTTTACGTAAAAATTCCAAAAAACTAAAAAAAATTTTTTACTTATTTTCCAAAATTTTGTAAGAAGCAAAAATAAAAATTGTTTTAACAAAAAAAATGGTTATGACACCATAAAAACAAAAAAATAAAAGGGAAAAATTAGTGTTCCCAAAATGAAATTTTAAACTTTAAACATAATGATAAAGATAATATGCGACGTTTTAATCTTTTTTTCATTTTGTTTAAAATTTTTTTGGTTCGTTTGGGAAATTTCTTTTTTAAACTTTTATTGTACCCTGACGGGTTTCCAGGGTTTGTAAGGGTTTTTAGCACTCGGGATTTTGAACCCTTTGCGTTTCCTAGTTCAAATCTGGTGGAACCTAACTTTTTCTCTATTCTTTTTAAAAGGTGTAGAAAATTTATTATACCCCAAAATTTTAAATTTAAATAAAAGAATAAAATTTTTAAACCCTTTTGGGTTTTTGGTATTTCCCCAAAATAGTGGCAACGTTATTTTACATGCAAAAAAAATTAAACAAAAATCATGTTTTAAAATTTAGAAAAATTTATTCATTAAAAAAACAATGACTCAAAAATAAAAAATTTTTTTTATTTTAAAAGGGGAAAACAGGGAATTTTTTATATTTTAAATAAGGGTTTTTTGGGGAAATTTTTATTCTTTTTACCTGATAAGAAACAAAAATGTGAAAAAATTTTGGGGTCAAAAAAGTGGGCAAAAATGTAAACGGGTGAGTATTTGTTCCCATAAAAATACAAATTGGGTTTTTTCCCTGAAAACAGGTTTTTAAAAGGGGGTTTTATGTAATGGGCCCAAAGGTGAAAAAATGTTTGTACAAAAAAAAGACACAAAAAAAAAGGGCTTTTTAGAAATGAAAATAAAAACTAAAGGAAAGGGGTTTGAAGGTTTACGCTGAAATTTTGGATGGTTTATTTACTTTTTATTTTTAAAGTAAAAATTGCATTTTTTAAGTTTTGGGAAAAAAAAAGGGGAAAGGTTCTACCCCGAGTTTTGGGAACTCGTTCGCTGGTTTTAAAAGCCAGATTTGCTAACCATTTCACCTTTAAAAACCTTAAAAGGTTTTGGGTAAAAATGGTATTATATTAAAAAGACTAATACACGTTTTATATTTATCGGGTGACCTTTTGGGAAAGCTTAAAAAATTGACAATTTTTTCGGTTTTTCTTTCCAAACTTAACTTTTTTAAAAAATATAATTTATCTTTGAAAGCCCCCATTTTAAAAACTGGCTTTCCTTTTCAAAAGGGTTAAATATGTTTTTTTGATAAATCGTTTCAAAAAATTTGGGGAAAAAAAAAAGTGTAAAATAAAAGTTTTTCGTAGATAAAATACTTTAAACAAAAGGAAACCCTTATTTCTTTTTTTATATACCGGTCCGTTCTTTTGTATTTTTAAATTATTTTACAGCGCAAAAAAGGAAACGTCACTGCGCGCTAAAAATAGCTTTTTGGGGCGCTGTGTTAAAGGGCTTCAGTGAAAATGATCCCATTTTTCCCGGGGGTTTAATTACTAAAATACAAAAATTTTTGAAATGCAAAAAAATTTTTTTTTTCCCCAAACCAAAAACAAAAAACCCCCCCAAAAAAATAAAGGCCGTTTTAAATTTGGGTTTGACAGATTTGAAATTGGGTGTTAAAAATTGGTAATTTGAAAGGCGGGGTTTTTCCCAAAGTTTTTTGTATTTGAAAGCCCCTGCGGGAAACCCATTTTATATTTTTGGGTTACGGAAAAGGCATGATTACTGCATAAAAATTGGAACAAAGCCCAAATCTATATTACCTAAGTTTTTAAAAAGTGGGGTTTAAACCCCCGGACTTCAAATTTAAAAAATTTTACTATCCGCTTAAATCATTTAAAGTTTTGAGTATCTTTAAACCGATTTAGTGTTATCTTTTTAAAATTTTATTTTTTTACTGTAGGATATGTGGTTCCAGGGGTGTAATGGTTGGGCACTTTAGGAAATTGAAACTGCGATCCGAGTTCAAAACTCGGTTTGGGAACCCAACTATTTTTTTTTTATAAAGACTTTTAAAAGTTAAATTTTATGTATTTGATTTTAAATGGTAATAATTTTAAATGCTAAAATATAGATATTTGAAAGTCATTTTTTTCTTCATATTATATCTTTATTCCCTACCTTTTTTTTTAATATAGACCAAAAGATAAACCCTGGGAGTTTTTTGTAAGTAAACATGCATGGTTAATTAAGGTAGCTTATGTAATGCTTTTCCCGGGCCAAAAAATTCTTGACTTTTTTACTTTGTGCGAAAAAATTTATAAAAAAAGGGATGGGAAAAAATTTTGTTTTAAAAATTTTTCGATCACGGAAACCTTTAAAACTTTAGATCTTTTTTTAAAAAGATGTGGAATATTTTATTAGAAAAATAAAAAGTAAACTTTTTTGCTGTTAAAAATAGTTCATAAAAAACAAAAAAAATTAAATTAACATAAAATCGAGTTTTAATTTCATTCAAAAAAAAATATCAGAACAGGTGTTAATCCCTTTTTAGTTTTAAATATACCTGATTTTTCCCTTTTTTTCCCCGATTTGCCTGTGATGCAAACAAAAAAATTTTAATTTCGCATAAATAGAAAATTTTTTTTTCTTAAAAAACTTAAAGAATTTTAAAATGGGTTTTTTTGGAAAGAGATATAACTACTTTTTTAACCCGTTTTCTTCGAAAAACCTTTGTTTTTTTTTTAATTTAATGAAACGTCTTTAACACCTGCTTTTTCCCAATTTAAAAAAACTGAGGGAAAAGTGACAAACGCATTTTGTTCCCCTTTTGCCATTAAATTTATTAGTCCCGAAAATTTGGTGGGTTTTCTTTTAAAAAATAAATTCACTTTTTTTAAAATTCTTACCGCCTTAAGTTACCCCAAAATTTTTTTTTTTTTGGGTGAAAATAACATGAATTTAAATATTTTAAAAGCTTTAAGAAATAAAAACTGTAAAATTTGGGGTTTTTAAAAAAGGTCTTTTTCCCAAATTTTTAAATTTTTTTTGCGTAGAATTTAACAAACTGGGTTGACTACATCTTAAATGAAACTGAGCGTGAGTGAACGATCATATTTTTTCATTTTTTAAAGAAATAATTTTCCCAAACAGTGTTTTTTTATCGCTAAATACCATCACTGTTTGGGTTCAGATGCGGGGAAATTTTTAAAATAAATGCGAAATCCGAACGTCAAACAGGATGTTATAAGCGAAAAAAACCCACTGTTTGGAAATTATTTCGATTCTAACACGACTTAAAATAAATTTTCGGTACATGAAAGTTTAAAAAATTCCGTCAATTTGTTTCCAAACTTTTTTTTCAGGGGCTTTGGGGTTTTTTAGTGGTTAGTCAGGGTGTATAATGTTTCCTTTCACATGTTAAAATGGGAACGCCCAACTTTTGGCATCTTTTTACATAATAACCACATTTTCTTTTTTCAAATGTTCAATAGGAAAAAATGAGGGTCGTGTTAGAATAATAATTTAATCGGTTTACAGCAATCCCGTCGGCATCATATGTACATGTATGTCGATGTTTTTGAATTTATAATCAGCAGCATTGCTTTTCTACGATTTTTTTCTGAGAACTCTATCAAGCCTAAAGTTATATATATATAGATATCACGGTAACTTATGATCCGCGCAAAAATATATCTTAAAAGATTATCGTATACACGGCATTGATGGATACCGAAAATAAGCTATTTTTGAAATAGTGCATTTATCTGTTGAAATAATTACGTTAATTATATATTTATGCATTCTTTTAATAACTTTGCAGAAAAAAAAATTCAGAACCCCTAAAATATCTCAAACAATGCAGTTTGAGCCGAAAAATTTACATACGTACGAAAATAGTTAAAAACGTATTTTTGCTGTTAATAAATGATTTGTATGAATGAAATAATACAGAATGAAATGTTTTGTAATGAAATATTAGACTTTAAAGGGGGTAAATTGGAAAGGGGTAATATCCCAAATAAATTAAAAAGAAAGCAATGCGAAAATAACCCAAGGAGGGATACGAAATAACATTTCAAAAAAAATATAAATATTTTCATACGGTATTAATTTTTTAACTTATAGGTTTTTTTCATACACCCTTTAAATTTCCTTACGATAAAACGTTTTAATATTTCTTTAAAAAACAATTTGAACTTTTCCCCAGTAATGGGTTTTTAAAATTATTTTATGGGGTTTCATTTAGAAACAAAGATAGAGAATGGCCGGGAAATTGCATGCCCATAAAATTAAAGATCTTCTTTTACATATAATATAAAATAAATAGAGGGAAATTTGAATGAGTTTATGTTCAAATATTTAAATTCATTAGAGAAAATTAAAAAAAAATTAAAACGGGGTTTTATTCGAGCCTCTTTATGAGCATGATATTTGTTATTCAAAAATTCAATTTAATTTAGTTTTTTAACATACAAAATATTTAAAAAAAATTTCATCAAATTACCCGAAAAAAAAGTCCAAACCAAAAAAAGGGAAACTTATACAAAAATACGAAATTCCCCCTTTGGTACGTAACCTCAATTTTAAAATTTGTTCTCCTTTGAAAAAATGGGGCGTCATTTACCCTGCACAAAATTATCGTTTGGGAAACAGTTTTTTTCTAAAAAATAAAATCAGGTTAAAAGAAGGTTTAATATTTATAGAATTTGTGGGGAATTAGTTTTTATTTGATTAAACCTTTTTTTAATAAAAAAATTTTGTTTTTTTTTTTTTTGAGAAAAAACAAAATTTATCAGTTTAAATTTTTGATTTTAGTAGGACAACAAATAAAAACCGTATTTCCCGGTATATTCGGGGTAGGGGGCTTGAAATAAAGCCTTTTTTCCTAACGGAATGGACTTTTAAAAAATCAAATTCATCTTTCCCCACCCATTTTTCCCATTATGGGAAAGAAAAATGGGAAAAATCGGGGAAAAAAAATATTTTTGTCCCATTTTGGGGGAAACTAATTTTGCAAAGGGCTCTAGAGATGTTCTGGGTCCCCAAACCCGTTTTAAAGAGTTAATCCCTTTTTTTTCACGTCGAAAACCTGCAAAAGGTTTTCCATACTTTTTTTACATAGCTTTGGGGGTATTAAAAATTTTTTAAAGTCCCGTAATTTTTTAGGGATTTTTGATAAACATAAAAAAAAAAGTTCTTTTTTTTGAAAAAAGTTTGAAATTCATTCTATGAAAAATTTTTTATGGGAAAAAATCTGTTGATGGACAGAAATTGTTTTTAACCCCCGGTTTTTTTTTGTATCTTACGGTTTAGCTTATTTTGTGATATTTCCAAATTTTTTTGTTTATTATTTTACTGTTTTTGGGGGGAAAAAAATTTTAAAGTGTTTTTAAAATTTTTAATGTCCCTGTTCTATCTAACGCAAATTTTGATAAAAATCTGTAAAATTAAATCAGTCGTTGGTGCATCTGCCATAATAGAAAGAGATATTTTCTGCAGAAACTTATGTACTCCATGGTACTAAGTTCTTTATATTGTATTAAATTATTCATTTAGTGATATTTAATAACTTTCTTGTTTTATTACACTTTAATAAAAAAAAAAATAATGGAGATACTTCATATTTACATACATGCCATATTTCCAGCCACCCAGATAGGGGGATTTGGCTTTAAAAAGCAGGGGATTTGGACCAAAAGTAGGGGGATTTTTAAGCAAGCACAAACCAGTCGTAATCTTAAAACGATGCAAACATTTAATTTAATTTCCCCCCATTTTATTATGAAAATGAACATTTCTATCAAGATCATTTGATATTTTCAAGTTTTTAACATACATGACTGTGTGAAAGAATAATTTTTGTAAACAAATTTTTTTGCAAAAATAAAACATAGGTACTTTAAATATTTGATGTAAAAAAAATAAGAATCCCTGTAAAACTAATATAATAAATTGCATGTATAATCATATAAAATCAGATATAAAATTGAATCATTTTAGTACAAATTAACTTGAATTTGATGGCATTCAAAAATTTCATTAAAATAAATATACTTTAACAGCGCAAAGTTTTTTCTCTTTAAATGAAAGGTCCCAAGATTTTTTCTCTTTAAATGAAAGGTTTCAGAGAATTTTTGTAGCCATAGAAAGGTGAAATAAAAAAATGCTGTCTTAAAAATTTTCCGTTGACACTTCATAAACAGTAAAAAAAAAAAAATCTGACACAAATCTTAATCCATTATGTACTTCACACCTCAATTTGTTAACCCACATCGATTGCCTTATATGGCAGTAGGGAGTCTAGACACTACGTCACTTGGTACCTGTATGTACATGTAAACTGTGTAATTGATGCAGGGTTGTGTAAAGGTTTTTTAGAGTGTACTGACTACTGGATAATAATTGGACGCTAATTATTTGGCCTTTTGTGTTAAAACAGGTATTATTTATTATTTATCTTTCAATCCCTCTCAGTGTTTGTTGCTTACTGTGAGACAAAGCTAGTTTTATATTTATTTTGCAACAACATAGATTACAGTTACATAAAAAATAATATTTTCAAACATTGCTAATCATGATTCTTTGAGATACTTTTGCCTGATCATTATTTTTTTATCTGCACTATACTTCAAAGACCCAATGCGACAACAACCTCAAGGCGGGGTTACATAGCCCAACAAAAATTGATACGTCACACATTCAGTATCGGACGCTGTCATTGGTTAAGCCACCTGCAATACTGACACACTGATTGACAGGTTTATCAAAGCAGAATTTGTTATTCCTTGACAGCTGAAGTGTGTCGGGGTAACTAACAATACAATTATCCGTTAGACCCCTGCTGTTTTAATGGGGAAATATTACTTCAGGCATATATAGTTGTAAAAGTTGTTTAAGTCTATTGTTTAATTATGTTTATTGGTAAAAATGATGCTTTAATTTTTTTGTTGGTTGAATTTTTGAAAATCGGGGGATTTCGATCCCACGGCGGGAGATCGGGAGACATGGTCGAAAATCGAGGGTTTTTGTCCCCCGGCGGGGGATATGGCATGTCTGTATTTATACACAACATCTTTTTGGTCACAACTTGCATGTATTTTAAACTCAAATTGACCTTGACACAAGAATGACCTTGAAGGTAAAATACTTTCATTTTCACTTATTGTGGTATAATTAGCTGCAACTTAATAATTAATCAATGGATTATTTTCATACTTCTGGTTAAATATTTTTTATTTATGTACAGATTTGATCATATGTGAACAAAACAACACTTGTGACCAAACAGACATGTGGAATATTTTAGATATGACCTTTACCACCAATTGATAAGATTTTGATTATATGTTTCTATACTTTGTCATTTATTTATGGAAGAGATTCAAAGATTTGACAAAACAACAAAAGTAACTAGACAGACCTGTTAATTTTTTTTTTAATTAAAAAAAAAATAAAACCTTTAATTTGTTTGCAGTTTGAAAAAAGTAGAATAGTCAAGTGTTGCCCTCATCCGGCTGTGGCTTTTGTTCGCAATGCATAGATCCCTGATCCCTGATCCCTATTTCTTCTTATCAGATAAGTGGATACAAAAACAATTTCACCAAAACCTATTTGTTAACAAAAGAACACAATTCAATGTTTATGGTTATTAGATATATTGTTATTCAAATAAAAGGTCAGACTAGAGATCTATCAATATTGTCATGAACCATTTTGGGCAGTGTTCAATACATTATTTTTTAAAGGAAAAAAATATTATTCTTTTTAAATTTTTTAATTAATACAGAGATAAATGTAAGTAAATGTTAGTTTTAATGTTTAGTTGAAAGGGAGTACAAATTTTAGCAGGTTTTCCCCCATTAGTGGGGTTTTTTAAAAATTTTTGAACTTAAAGTACAGGTTTTTTTAAAAGAAAATTTTATAAGTAATTTTGGGAAAGTAAATTTAAGACTTTTTTAAAAGCGGTTACAAAATTCGGTTTTTCCCCATCTTTCCCTGAGGGCCCCAGCGATTTAAAATCACAAAAATTACAAAATTTTAACAGTTTACATGTACAAACAAAAATACCAACATAAAATACCAAAAAAGTTTTTTAAAATAGATCAAAATTAAAATTTAAAAAACGAGTAATTTTAACAAGAAAAAGATAATACACATACACCAATAACAGAGAAGAAATGCAATATGTACAGGTAGGCAAACTAACATAGTACCTGTTTAAAACAATATTAATACTAATGAATACACATGAAGCCTTACACCATGAAAAATCAAATGATAAATTAAGACCATTATCTAAATGCATACTAGCTTATGAGTTATTTTAAAATATAACTAAGAAACCAATTTTAAGTTCAATCGGATTAGGCAATTATCATTTGGCATCATTGAATCATAAATTTTCATTTATGGAAAAATATGGGACAAAAGTAAAATGAAATTGTAGTAATAATAATATAGTTATAATGAAAAAAAAATCAAGTAATTTGTACAACAGGATTAAATCAATAGCTAGTTTAAGGAGAAAACTGCCATTTGATATAAGTTGATTGAAATTTCCGAAGAGTATCAGAAATTCTTATATTTACTGGTATGTATTATATTTTTGGTCCAGAGTAAGCAAATGATTTTCTGAAGAATTCTGTGTTAGGTTTTTGGTATAATTAGCTTTGCATTTTGTTCAAATCTTAGGTTTAATGTGTGTCTTAAGTTTACTGTCTGGAATTTTTCTTCATATATGTTGGAAAGTCTGGTTCATTTATTGATTTATACATAAGAATTGACTTTTTGTACATGATTCTTTTGTCAAAAGACATCCAGTTTAATTCGTTGAACAATTCACTTGAATGTGTATCAAAACTTTTGTCAAGCAGTATTCTGGCTGGTCTTTTTTTGAAATTTAATGACATCAGATAGTAATTTGTTGCTGTAGTTTCCCCAGATATTAAATGCGGCAATATGTATGCATTAAAAAAAGTTTTCTTGAATGAAGATTAAGATACTGTTTAAGTCTAAGAAGTAAGTAAAGCTGCAAATTACATTTTTATAGTTGACTGTACCTGTTTTTCCATTTAAGATTGCTATCTACATATATTCCAAGTAATTTTTCAGGGTTTGTATATTCTATTTCTTAGTCATTAAGATGCAAAGTAGGGGGTTGCATAGTATCTGTTTTTGTGCTTTTATTGATAAATGCATAGCTTTAGATTTCTGAGTATTTACAACCATTGCATTTTGCATGCACCATTGACTTACATTATCAAGGTCTTTTTGAAGATTGCTGTTTACTTCTTCTAAAGTATTGCCAGTAGTAGCCAGAATAGTGTCATCTGCAAACATATCAGTAATTGATTGTTTCACATGAAATGGTAGATCATTAATGTATACAATGAATAGAAGGGGCCCAAGGACTGAGCCTTGGGGTACACCTGAGACAACTTCAGCTGGTTCAGATAATACACCAGAAACATTTACTTTTTGATACCTTTCTGACAGATATGATTTAATTGTGAAGAAAGATGATAAAAAGGTAGCTTTTCAAGTAGTAGTTTATGGTTTACAAAGTCAAATGCCTTAGATAAAAGTGTTCCAACAAGTTTTCCATTGTTAAGTGCATTGATTTAGTTATCAACTATATTTGTAAGTGCTGTTTCACAAGAGTGGCTTGTCCTGAAACTGGACTGTGCAGTTAAAAGTAAATTATTTTTTTCTAGAAAGTGCTTCAAATGGTCTGATACATGCTTTTCAAATATTTTAGAGATAAGTGGAAGCACTGATATTGGTCTGTAGTTATTTTTGTCTTATTTTGACCTTTTTTGTAGATGGGCATTACCTTTGACTGTTTAAGCTGTGATAGATATTTTCCATGTTCTATGCTTAGATTTATTATGATACATAGTGGTTTATCACATATGACATCTGAGGCTGTTTTTAGGAATTTTGCACTTATGCCATCTAAACCAGTTGCTTTTGTAATATCAAGACTGTCCAACTTTTGTTTGACATAAATTATTTCAACAAAGGGTATTCTAAATTTATTAGAATTATTTAGAGTGTCAAGATTTCAGAGAATCATTTAAAGCAGTTTTCATTATGTTCTGATAATTCAGTTATTTTTTCAGCCATTTTAAATATATTTGCAAAAAAATTGTTAAAAGTTTCAGCTGTTGATTTTGGGTCAGTTATTGGTGAACCATTCTCATTATTTATGTAGTTCGTTTGATAATTTTCTGTTTTGCCAGATGGAGATCTCATGATTTCCATAATATTTTAAGGTTTTTCTTGTTTGAGTTTATCTCTTGTTCAAAGAAGTCTGTTTTTGCTTAATGTATTAATGTTTTTACTTGTGGTTTCTAGTATTTGAAGTCATAATAATTATTATTGTTTTTTGCATAGTCCCTTTCTTTCATTGCATCAGCTATAACATCATAAAACCTATCTGCTTAGTTTCTATGTTTTAGTCGTTTCTGCTTGTATGGAGCATGCTTATCTAAAGTTTGTAAAAATAATTTGTTAAATGTATCTAAAGCATCATCTGGATCACTAAACATGTCGACCACGGCTGCTCTGACAATTCATGAAGGAAATTATCTGCATTAAAGTTCTTTAAGTACCTATATTTTATAGTGGTATGCATTGGACCTTTGTTAACATTGTTATTTGTTCGTCATGCGAAAACTATAGGATAATGGTCGGTTATAGAGGGTAAAGGGACTGCAATGTTTGATACATTATGTGGCTGGTTACTGCAAATGTGGTCAATAGTGGTTGAAGTCAATGGTGTAACATGTGTTATAAGATAAGAAAGGTTAAATGTGTTAATAATATTATTCAACCTTGAATTATTTGTGCAATTAATAACAAAATTATAGTTGAAATCACCAAAGAAAATTAATTCTTTGTTTTCAATAAATATTTTATCATGAATTTCTTCAATTTTCTCATTCCATGTAGCCAATGATGAAGGTGGCCTATAGATGTAACCCACCAGAAATGGTTTCTGCTTGTCAAGTTTTATTTCAAGCCATATTGACTCAATATCTTCCGATTCTAAGTCAGATCTTAATTCACATTGTGACCAGGTGGGCTCCAGCCTATATACATAGATAAAATTAATGGCCAACCACACTGGCCCCAGCCAGCAGTCAGTCAGTATAATGGTCCAATAGAACAAAAGGCTGTGATCGAGTATACTAGTACTATATATATTTCTCAAACCCTGTAAATTAAACAAATAAAACATATTACTAAATAACAAAAGCATAATACATTTATTGATGTATGATATAGGAGTTTAATATATAACTATATTATGTTATAAATTCAGACTGTGGTCAAGTCAGCCAGCCTAGAAATATCTTTAGTCCTTACTTAAAATAATTAATGAACATACTGATAACCTTAAATGAAATTAAACAAAGAATACATATATTTACATACCAATTGTCGATCAGGTTTCATATGTAGGTAATACACCTCTGTTTCTCTCCTCACGGACTCTTACTGTGCTCTATTAACTGTAAATGGTTAAATGACAAGTGATAATACAAGATAGCAAATAGTGATATACCAATTACCAAATTATTAGAAATATAAGCTGCCATCTTGATTACAATGTACATGTCCAATATACATGTTTACACAAATACTAAATTAATACAGATAAAGCATTGCTCATTTGTGTCTCAAAAAAGATGAATCAAAAGTAATAAATAAGACCAACCAACCTCAACCTTCAATTTCCAAGAAACACCAAAATAGTTATAATAAAATTAATAAAGTTCAGCAAAGCTAGTTCACATTTGACTTCTCAGTACCAAGACTTGTGCAAGAGTGAACACTATATCACATGACCACAATAATTGGTTCAAAAACAGCGGGAATTTCAATGCTTGACTAATAACTCAAATTTACAATGAAAGGGAGATTATAGACCACTCTGTAAAAATAAAATGCGAAAAGTTTAAAATAAAACACGAACTGGTTACAACATGGTATTGTAGATTTAACATATAACACAACTCCACCACCATTTGATATCCTATCACGTATAAACAATTGATATTTTCTTAAACATATATCCGAATCAGAAAAAAAAACATCACTAAGGAAAGTTTCTTGTAGTCCCTATTATTTATCAGCATACATTGTAGAATGTTATCAACACGTTTTGAAACGAACAGTTAACTGCGTCAATAAATAATTATTTATATTGCTTTTAAATAAGCACATACACGGCACCCGGCGCAGGTAGTCATGATATATTTTTGCTAAAAAGCTACTAATTAATGTAGAAAACCCACTAAACATCGCATATTTCTTCTATGATGTCATTTAAGTACATTTAATTCTTTAAAATAATACACGTCATTTCAGTTAATTTTTGTTTAAATCACCAGAAATGCCAGACGACGATATTGTTTACAATTACAACATTACATAACAATTTAAGCCTATAATGGCATAATAATTCGGCAGGATATGGCCATTTATGTGTTGACATGCCGATGTGTTGACATGCCGTAAAAATCTAAACAAACAAATTTAAGAAGCTACTAACATGAATTTGTCTGTGTTTATTGGTTATTTATTCTTCTAAGCAGTGTAAGAATTTCAAATCAATATCTCGAATATATTTTACGCAACAAAGAATGTCCACGAATTTTTGGATAATCCCTTGTATATTAGAACATTAATAAGAATACCTGGTAAATGATAAAATCAAGTTGAAAATAGCGAACAAAATATGGTTAAGACATATTTTCTGGCATATCAAACAGACGTTTCTTCTATTTAAACAGGTGCTTCACCACAAATATCTTACACCAAGTTTGGTACAGACTTGGATATTTTGCAATTTGCTCCATGGTAACTGTTTAAAGTGTGAACAATGCTTTGTCAAGATCACACCATAAGATATCCAAAAGGCAAAAAATCCTATCAGTAGCAACACGCAGTATTTGGTCCTTGAATATTTCATTAAAATCATGTTCCAGATTGGAAAATTTCTATTTCCATATTTCATATCTTTATCAAAGTAGCTTCTGATCCAAGAATGCAGTATTCAATAATTAAAGGCATCATATTATATATAGCGTCTTATGCTCCCCGAAAAATTTCGGTGGAGCATATAGTCTGCGGGTAGTTCATATGTCCGTCCGTCAGTCCAAATTCGTGTCCGGCCCATAACTTTTAAGGTCAAGGTCAAAACATGACCTTGCAGCAAAGTCGTTTCCAGTCAATAACTTCATTATTTGAAGTCGGATTTTTAAACTGTTTCAAAAAAATGATCACCATATTGAGACAACGTGTCGCGAGCAACATTTGGATCGCTGCCTTGAATGTCAAGGTCACAGCATGACCATGCAGCAAAATCGTGTGCAGTCCATAACTTTGTTATTTGAAGTTGGATTTTAAAACTATTTTACTAAAATGATCACCATATTCAAACGATGTGTCTCGATCAAAATTTGGGTCGCTGTCTTGAAAGTCAAGGTCACAGCATGACATTGCAGCAAAATCGTGTCTGGCCCATAACATCGTTATTTGAAGTGGTTTTTAAAACTTTTACACAGAGATGATCACCATTTTGAGACAATGTGTCATGCGAAACATTTTGGTCGCTACCTTGAAGGTCAAGGTAACAATATGACCTTGCAGCAAAATAATTTTTGGCCCATAACTTTGTTACTTGAAGTCAGATTCAACAACCATTTCACAGAGATGATCACCTGATGAATCGACTTGTTGCAACATTTGGGTTGCTACCTTGAAGGTCAAGGTCACAGCATGACCTTGAAGCAAAATAGTGTCCGGTCCATAACTGCGTTATTTGAAGTCGGATTTTACAACTTTTTCACAGAAATGATCACCATATTGAGACGATATGTCACGCGCAACATATGGATGGCTACCTTGAAGGTCAAGGTCACAGCATGACCTTGCAGCAATATCGTGTCGAGCTCATAACTTTGTTATTTGAAGTTGAATAATACAACTATTTCACAGAAATGATCATCATATTGGGACGATGTGTCTCGGGCAGCATTTGGTCGCTAATTTGAATGTCAAGGTCACAACATGACCTTGCAGCAAAATCGTATCAAGCCCATAACTTCGTTATTTGAAGTTCGATTTTACAACTGATCATCATATTGAGAGACAGTGTGTCGCCCGCAACACTTTGGTTGTTTTTAAACTTTAAACTTTGTCTGTGACGTATACGTAACTCTGACACTACCAGAAGGATACCTGATTGTGTCCAAAACCTATTCGGGGAGCATCACCCGGTTCAACCGGCTCTTGTTTTTAAGTAATAAAATGAGATTGTTTAGTAAACATTTGAAAACCCTGTCTAATATGCAAGCACTAAATATCTTTTTCTGTGCAACTCAAATGCCTAGCTATTTTGCCAAATAATATAAATCATGTACTCTTACAAATCTACAACTTGTGCAGACTTAACGCAACTTGTGTAGACTTAACTATTTGACCTGAGGGAATCTGTTTGCCATTTACAAATATAAATGTACTCAGAGAGCTGGGTATTCCTGTCAGTAATGACAGACAATGCATATTTCATTTTCCTGGATGTAATGTTGTTCTTACTCTGGAAACAAATGACATTTTCTTATAACTGCACATGAAATTAGAATTTATTTCTTAAATTTGAAAAAGCTGCCATCTCAAAAATCCAGTTCATTCTTAAAATGCATGACAATGACGTCATTTTCAAGCATGCAACGGATCTTCTTTAATATGGAGCAAATTTTCATATATTAAAGATAAGTTGTGTTCTTTCTGATCCTATGAGAAGGGGTTGCGTTTTTAGTGTTATGTCACTCAGCCATTTTGAACGAAGTTGTTAGTGGATACATAAGCAAAAAGTTTAAAATAAGCGTGTTAGTTTATTATTTCATAATAAATACGTTTTACATGTAAGTTAACCCTTCCACATTCATTTACTCAGTAAGATGAATATTCCAATATCAGTACATTGTACAATGAAAGCAAACTTAAGACCCTGAGTGTCTAGAAATTTAAAATGCTAAAATTCTGTAAATATAAGGTAATTTTACAAGTGAGAAATGTGATGATTTCTTTAATTCCAGGTCTAACTTCCAGCAAGGAAATAAAGCTGACAAGATGGACAGTAAAGACACACTTTGTGAGAAGTTATCATCTGATTTGCAAAAAAAGTGGTGTTCAAAGAAATAAGATGCTCAGTCCGTGTAAAATGACACATATATGTAATATTTGTGATAAAACATTTACTCAACGAATATCTTTGAAAAGACATATGACAATACATACTGGCGAGAAGAATCATGTATGTAAAATTTGTGATAAAGCATTTTCTGCTCGAAGTTCTTTAAATCGACATATGAAAATACATACTGGTGAGAAGAATCATGTATGTGACATATGTGATAAAGCATTTTCTGATAGAAGTAATTTGAACACTCATATGACAATACATACTGGCGAGAAAAATCATGTATGTAACATATGTGATAAAGCTTTTTCTCGCCGAAATTCTCTCAATGCACATATGAAAATACACACTGGAGAGAAAAATCATATATGTAAAACGTGTGATAAAGAATTTTCTCATCAATGTAATTTGATAAGGCATATGACAATACACACTGGAGAGAAGAATCATATATGTCAAACATGCGATAAAGCATTTTCTCAACAAATTTCTTTGATCAGGCATATGACAATACACACAGGCGAGAAGAATCAGATATGAAAAAATATGTGGTAAAACATTTTCTCAACAAAGTAATTTGATAAGGCATATGACAATACACACTGGCCACAAGAATCATAGATGTGACTTGTGTGATAAAGCCTTTTCTCAACGAAGAAGTTTGATCAACCATATGACAATACACACTGGCGAGAAGAATCATCAATGTGGAATATGTGATAAAACATTTTCTCACAGAAAGATTCTGAATACACATATGACAATACACACTGGCTAGAGGAATTATCAATGTATTTTGAACACAAGAAAGATGAATCATCAATGTAAAATTGAAACAAACTAATAAAGAACCTTAGTTTGTAAATAACTACAAATAAAACCAATGACATATGTCTATGAAATGGTTTATTTACTTGTATATTATTTTATTTATTTATTCTTTTTTGGGGGGAGGGAGAGGGGGTGTTATTCAGACAGGTATACTTGTTATTTTACATCAAATAAGAAGAAGGTGGGGTAAGAAAACCTGTCAGATTATGTCAAATAAAATAGGGGCATCAAATATCATTTGATAATAATCATCTTGATACAAATCTAAACATCTGTGAAAAATAAACAGAAATTTAACCATGCCTATTTCAATTTAAAATCATTTTAAGTTGTTCCACTATCTAATTTCAAACAATTCAGAGTAAAAATTATGCATAAAACTTTTTTCTTAATTTCAGATTTTATATAAAAATAAGAGAAAACATCAGACATAAAGAAGAAAAAAATACATCCACACCGTATAGAAACTCTGTGTCCTCACTGAAAATAGATATAGAAAGAAGATTTTGCATTAGGCACCCAATAACCGAATGACTGCTTTTAGTTTCATGTTAAATGTCTGTTAAGATCAAATACAAAGGACTATGATTTGATTTTGTTTTAATTTTAAGCTATTGAGTGACATAGATGAATTAGTTAAGAAATTTAGAAGACAAAATGTAAAATTAGCTTACATGAGCTTCAATTTATGATCTGTACGATTGTCAAATATGTGATAAACAGATATAATAAACATCATGTGTGTTTAAAGATGATAAAGGTCTCCTTAACACTATGTACAGGTTCTATCATGTAATGGTTAGCAGTCTGGACTTTGAATTCAGCGATCCGAGTTCAAATCTCGGTAGAACCCATTTTTGATAACAATTGTGATTTTTTGTTATCTTTTCATTTCATACTCAATTATTGGCCAAAAAAGAAAGATTTCTTAAGTTTAATATGATCATATTAAGCAACATGTCGGCTTCTTCATTCATTGCACGATCCATGTAAATATATATCTTTAAAGATATATATGTATATACAATTATATTTTTCCAGCTTCTATAGTTGGACACGTACCTGTTAATTACATTGTACCACATTTATAAATTTAGTGTTGAAGTTTTTAGGCTTTGAAGTTAATATATTTACCTTGTCATTGGTCAGTTAATTGAATTTATATGTGGATTAAGTGTAGTTCTTCTTCCAATATTGTACATAACCCACTCGGGAGCATTGACGTACAGGGTGTATGTACAAAGTGTTGTGCGGCGAATAAGTGCAGATTTAAAAGAAGAACATGTTAAAAATAAAATCATCTCCGGCATATTAGGGCCCCATGACTAGTCCTCCCTTGAAGGCCTCAAGACTGACTGTTGTGGCTAGGTGCTCTGGGAGCTGGTTCCACAGGCGGATGGCCGAAGTACAAAGGAGAACTTCATGGTGTCTGTTCTGCAGAATGGGACATGGAATATGTGTCCATAGCCATGGCCACCAAGTGTCAGGGGGTGGAAGTACTGTGCAGCTGGGATGGCTATGAGGTTGTGCGTGATCCTGTAGACCATCACTAGCTTGGCATTGGAGCGGCGATGCTGTAGAGTTGGCCAGCCTAGGTCTGTCATCATTGCAGTGGTGCTGCTGGTAGTTTTGTAGTCGCCTTTAACAAATTGGGCAGCTCGCCTTTGGATAGCTTCAAGCTGGTTGATGTTGGTGGCTGTGTGTGGGTCCCAGACTGTGCCTGCGTACTCCAGGATTGGTCTAACAAGGGTCTTGTAGGCCTGGGCCTTGATGTCTTGTGGGCAGCTTGTGATGTTTCTTCTGAGGAATGATAGAGAGTTGTTGGCCTTTTTGATGGTAGATTCTGTATGTATGTTCCATGAAAGATTATTTTCGATGTTGACACCAAGGTACTTTCCACTTTTGACAGATTGAAGAGTTGATTGATGGACCTTGTAAGCATAAATGATGGGGCTTCTTTTCTTGGTGATGTGTATGACTTCACATTTGCTGGGATTGAAAGACATCATCCACTTGCGTTCCCATTCCTGGAGTCTATCTAGGTCTTCTTGGAGGGCTAATGCGTCAGCTTCTGATTTGATTTTCCTGTAGATCAGGCTGTCGTCAGCAAATAGGCGGCTGATTGAAGTCACGCACTTTGGTAGGTCATTGATGTAAAGGAGGAACAGTAAAGGACCTAGTACTGTCCGCTAGGGTACACCGGATGTAACTGGGGAGGATGCAGATGAATGGCCTTCAACGACAACTTGTTGGCTGCGGCCAGACAGGAAGCTCTCAATCCAGCTTCTGACTGTCCCTCTGATGCCGTAGTGATCTACCTTGGAGAGGAGTCGTTGGTGAGGCACAACATCGAACGCCTTACTGAAGTCTAGTATTATGGCGTCTACTTGTTCCCCTTGATCCAGGGCTGATGACAGGTCTTGAAGAGTAAGAAGAAGCTGACTTTCAGTTGAGCGTTGTTTTCTAAATCCATGTTGTTGATCTGAAAGGATATTGTGATGGTCAAGGTGTTTTATAATTTGGCTATGTAGGATGTGTTCTAGGAGTTTGCTGCATACTGATGTGAGAGAAATGGGTCTGTAGTTGGCAGGGTTGCTACGGTCACCTTTTTTGAAGATAGGTGATACATTTGCCTTCTTCCAGACTGAAGGTACTGTTCCTTGTTGTAAAGAGGCGTTGAACAAGAGGGTGAGAGCCGAAGTAATGTATTCGGCATAGTCCTTCAGGAATTGTGTAGGAATATTGTCAGGACCAGAGGCCTTATGTGGGTTGAGGCTGAGGAGAAGTTTCTTAACGCCCTCAGCTCCTACTGTGAAGTGAGGCATGTCTGGGTATCTTTCTCCGTCCATGGCTGGCACATCTGTTGTGTCTTCTGTAGTGAACACCCCAGTGAACTGTTTGTTCAATATTGTAGCCTTCTTACTCGGGTCGCTGTAAGTTGTTTTCTTATAAATGAAAAATCAAAAATTTACGCAGACAAATTGCTACATTTATTGTAGCAGATTACACTTTAAAGATTGTACTTGTTTCATAACGTGTGATTCCCAAGAGCTTAATCTTTTGCGTACCTCAAAATGGTGTTTAGCTCTAGATTTTTTAAAAAGGTCAATAGTTTTTAGCTTGACTCAAAGTAATAACTGTAGAAGCAATACGTTTAGAATTATCAATATCTCCCCTTTGAACCTAGAATTTTCTTTTAACAATTTAATTTTCAGCTTGAATATTTGATAATATAAGTAAATATGTATATGATAGTCATCCATTTGTAAGGAATGTTGTGTGTAATGTTATTTGAAGATAAATCCAGTTGAAAAGTAGCGAACAAAATGCGGTTAAGACATTTTTCTGGCATATCGAAGAGGGGTTTCTACTGTTTAAACAGGTGCTTCACCACAAATATCTTACAATGAGTTTGGTACAGACTTGGATATTTTGCAATTTGCCCCATGGTAACTGTTTAAAGTGTAAACAAGGCTATGTCGAGTTCCCACCATGATCTACCCGGAAGCTGTAATACACCCATCTGTAGCAACCTTTTTCTTTAATGACTCATATAAATCCTGTTTCAGATAAGAACATTTCTATTTCGATATTTCTCTCAGAGCAGCTTCTGATCTAAAAATGCAATATTTATTAATAAAAGGCATCATACTGGCGTCATTTTAAAGTGAGTATATAAAATGAGATTGTTTAGTCGACGTTTAAAAATCCTGTCTAATATGCAAGCAGGAATTCTTTTTGTTCAACTTAAATGCCTAACCATTTCGCCGCATAATATAATACTCTTACACACCTGCAGCTCGTGCAGACGTAATGCAACTTGTGTAGACTTAACTATTTTGTACCTGAGGGAAACTGTTTTGCTATTTAATTGTACTAAGAGAGCAGGATATTCCTGCCATTTATGAGAAACAATGCATATTTCATTTTCCTGGATAAAATGCTATACTTACCATGGAAATAAATGTCAATATCATTATAACTATGCATGAAATTTGAAAATATTTCTATTAGCAAATATTATGTCATCTCAAGAATGCAGTTGATTCTTAAAATGAACGGCAATGACATCATTTACAAGCATGCAACAGATCTGTTTAAAGGAAAAAGTCTCATATGGAACAAACATTCATTTTACATGTATGTAAAATAACTTGTGTTATTTTTGAGGACGAAATTGTGGCGTCTTTTATGAAGGAGTTGCGTGCTTATGATGATGGCATTTAGCCATGTTGAACAAATGCGTCAGGAAAAAGACTTAAGTTTACAGTTCCACATGCATTTTCATTTGAATTTCCCCATATCAGTACATTATACAATGAAAGAAATCTTTAAGACCCTGGGTTTCTGTAGAAAATTAAAATGTTAAAATTTGTAAATATAAGGTGAATAATACAAGTGAAATATGTGATGATTTCGTTAATTCCAGGTCTTATTTCCAGCAAGTAAATAAAAGCCGACAAGTTGGACGTTAAAGACGCATTTAGTGAGAAGTTATCATCTGAATTGCGTAAAGGTGATGTTCAAAGAAATAAGATGCTGATCCTATTTTAAATGACACATAGATGTGATAAAAGATTTACGCAACAAAAGTCTCTGAAAACACATATGACAATTCATACTGTCGAGAAGAATCATGTATGTAAAATTTATGATATAGCATTTTCTCAAGAACTATATCTTATAAAACATATGGTATCACAGACTGGTAAGAAGAATTATATATGTAAAATATGTGATAAATCATTTTCTCAACAAAATACTTTGATCATGCATATGACAATACATACTGGCAACAAGAATCATAGATGTAAAATATGTAATAAAACATTTTCTCATCGTGGTAATTTGATCACACATATGGCAATACACACTGGCGAGAAGAATCATGTATGTGACATTTCTGATAAAGTATTTTCCTAAGAACGATATCTTATCATACATATGGCAACACATACTGGCGAGAAGAATTATATATGTAAAATATGTGATAAAACATTTTCTCAACGAAGTTCTCTGGATAGACATATGACAATACATACTGGCGAGAAGGATCATGTATGTAAAATTTGTGATAAAGCATTTTCTCAAGGACGATATCTTGTCAATCATATGGTAACACATACTGGTGAGAAAAATTATATATGTGACATATGTGATAAAGGATTTTCTCAAAAGAGTATTTTGAATAGGCATATGACAATACATACTGGCGAGAAAAGACATAGATTTAAATGTAAAATATGTAATAAAACATTTTCTTATCCAAGTAATTTGATCACACATATGAAAGAAATACTGGCGAGAAGAATTATAAATGTGAAATATGTGACAAATCATTTTCGCAACGAGGTGCTTTGATCACACATATGACAATACACACTGGCGAGAGAAAACATTTATGTTATTTCTGTGGTAAAGTATTTTCTAACCGCTATTCTCTGAAAACACATATGGCAATACATACTGGTGAAAAGAATTATAAATATAGCATGTGATCAAACATTTTCTCAAATGAGTTCTATGAACAGACATATGAGGCTACACACGGGCGACAAGAATCATAAGTGTGTAATGTGTGATAAAGAATTTTCTGCAAGAGTTTCTTTTATCACACATATGGCGATACACACAGGCAATGAAGAAACATTGATAATTGTCAAGTATGTGGAAAAAAACATTTTCTCACCAATGTGAAATATGACAATACACTCTGGCAATATAAAACATAAGTTGGAAATGTTTCATAAAGCGTTTTCTAAAGAAATTCATCTGATCACACAGTCATATGACAATACACACTGTTGATAAGAAACATAAGTGTGATGTGTGTAATGAAACGTTTTCCAAGGAATTCATCTTATCATGCATATGACAATACACACTGGCGATAAGAAACATAAGGTATAGGAGGATTTTCTACACGAGTTTCTCTTATCACACAAATGAAAATACACACTGGTTAGTAGAAACATAAGTGTCAGATGTGTGAAAAAACATTTTTATAGCAAAGTGCACAAAACCTACTTAGGACAATACACTCTAGCGATATGAAACATAGTGAAGTGTGTGATAAAGTGTTTTCTAAAGAAATTCATCTGATCATACATGACAATACACACTGGGGATAATTAAGAAGCATTTTATTAAGTTTGAAGGGTGTGATAAAGCGTTTTCTCAACGAATTCATCGTATCACACTTATGTCAATACACAGTAAGACGATTTTATCATTTAAATATACTGTTTCCTTAAATTAAAGTATGCTGCCTCAAAGAGTGGGCAACACATTAAGTTTACTTTTCGTTAGTCAACTCTTCGCATAGTTCCCAAAGAAAGTCTCCTGTTCAGTGATTACAGTCAGTTTGTAATTAGGATTGTAACACGTGTCAATTTGGAAATGAAATATAGATGGGTCTTTCCAATCAGTAATAGATAATAGAGTTTGCCTAAAATACGAAAGTGACTTTATCGACGAAAGTGAGCGAAAATGACTTTTAAAATATGAATTAATTATAGCGTTTTAATTGACTTTTACAATAAAATTGCAGGTCACTTACGCTCACCTTCGTCAATAAAGTTACTTTCGTATTTTAGGCATACCATTAGATAATATATCGGCTTCTTGTTTAATAATACATGTACTTGTATAAAACGATGTCACAGGGTCATTTGTCATTATATATACATGTATATACTTTACCATTATTATATCCAATATGATATATAGTGCATTTCTTATAAATATATTCTTCCTTATCCATCCATTCTTCATCTCATATTTACTCCCATAGCCTCATTATATCATTCATCATATATCAGACACTAACTATAGTAACTGGTGACGGGCCTCATTTTTTCGCTCATGATTTACCGCCACGCATGCGCACGGCAGATTTGAATTACAGTTGTAGAGTGAAAACCTAACTCTTGTCTTTGTGTTGATTATTTATTTATTTTGCTGCCTCTGTGTGTTTTTACAGGTAATTTACTTATATATGTGTATTGATATATATTCATTCTTCATTTTCTCATTCATCGTTTGTTTCATGATTTTGACGGTTTTGTATATTTATGAAATGCACTGAAGATTTGAATTACAGTTGTAGAGTGAAAACCTAACTTCTGTCTTTGTGTTGATTATTTATTTATTTTGCTGCCTCTGTGTGTTTTTACAGTCTCAACCACAAGAGAGAACTTATAAAAACCCTTCGACGAATATAGAAGGTAACAAATTGGTGGCCAGTGTGACTTTTGTGTTTTTGGGGCGAAGCCGTTGTGGACGAATCGAGGTGTTTCCCTTGACGTCACAGGACTTCCTCAGAGCAGCCAATCAACGCCATAGCTAGCGCTACACATTTTTCTGCTACGTCACTGCATATACACATGGAATTCCCTAAGTAGCATGGAGTGATTTGTTTTTATTCGTTTATTATATAGATCGATCTAACTCTTCATTTATTTGGATTACATTAATTTTACCGGTTTAATTCAACTAGATATCATCATATTTAACGCGTCTTCAAATAATTATAGTGCACTTTGTTTACATCAGGAATTATCATCGTTGGAATTGAAAGTGAAAGTAGACTCTTGACATTTAACAGATTGTCATTTACCAATAAGCTTTTATTTTTCTAGTATATTTGTAACAGTACATCATGTAGTTATATATTTCATATTCATATAGTCTTTGTACTGAATTAGGATGTAGTGAAACATTTCATTATACCCCCAAAAACGAAGTTTGGGGGGGTATATAGGAGTCACCCGGTGGTCGGTTGGTCGGTCGGGCGGTCGGTCGGTCGGTCGGTCCAGACGTCCGTTGCATTTTCCTTGTCCGGAGCATAACTTGAAGACTAATGGTTGGAATTCAATATAACTACATACAATGGTCAAGCACATTGAGAGGAAGTGCAGTGCACAAGAACCATAACTCTATCTTGACTAATTACAGAGTTATTGCCCTTTGTTACTTTTCCTTGTCCGGGGCATAACTTGAAAACTACTGGTTGGAATTCAAAACAACTTCATACAATTGTCAAACACAATAAGGGGAAGTGCAGTGCACAAGAACCATAACTCTATTTAAAGTAATTACAGAGTTATTGCCCTTTGTTACTTTTCCATTGCTTTCTTTTGTCCGGACCATAACTTGAAGACTAATGGTTGGAATTCAATATAACTACATACAATGGTCAAGCACATTGAGAGGAAGTGCAGTGCACAAGAACCATAACTCTATCTTGACTAATTACAGAGTTATTGCCCTTTGTTACTTTTCCTTGTCCGGGGCATAACTTGAAAACTACTGGTTGGAATTCAAAACAACTTCATACAATTGTCAAACACAATAAGGGGAAGTGCAGTGCACAAGAACCATAACTCTATTTAAAGTAATTACAGAGTTATTGCCCTTTGTTACTTTTCCATTGCTTTCTTTTGTCCGGACCATAACTTGAAGACTAATGGTTGGAATTCAATATAACTACATACAATGGTCAAGCACATTGAGAGGAAGTGCAGTGCACAAGAACCATAACTCTATCATGACTAATTACAGAGTTACTGCCCTTTGTTACTTTTCCTTGTCCGGGGCATAACTTGAACACTACTGGTTGGAATTCAAAACAACTTCATACAATTGTCAAACACAATAAGGGGAAGTGCAGTGCACAAGAACCATAACTCTATCTAAAGTAATTACAGAGTTATTGCCCTTTGTTACTTTTCCATTGCTTTCTTTTGTCCAGACCATAACTTGAAGACTAATGGTTGGAATGCAATATAACTACATACAATGGTCAAGCACATTGAGAGGAAGTGCAGTGCACAAGAACCATAACTCTATCTTGACTAATTACAGAGTTATTGCCCTTTGTTACTTTTCCTTGTCCGGGGCATAACTTGAAAATTACTGGTTGGAATTCAAAACAACTTCATACAATTGTCAAACACAGTAAGGGGAAGTGCAGTGCATAAGAACCATAACTCTATCTAAAGTAATTACAGAGTTATTGCCCTTTGTTACTTTTCCATTGCTTTCTTTTGTCCGGAGTATAACTTGAAGACTAATTGTTGGAATTCATTATAACTTCATACAATGGTCAAGCACATTGAGAGGAAGTGCAGTGCACAAGAACCATAACTCCATCTTGACTAATTACAGAGTTACTGCCCTTTGTTACTTTTCCATTGCTTTTTTTTGTCCGGAGCATAACTTGAAGACTAATGGTTGGAATTCAATATAACTTCATACAATGTTCAAGCACATTGAGAGGAAGTGCAGTGCACAAGAACCATAACTCCATCTTGACAAATTAAAGAGTTATTGCCCTTTGTTACTTTTCCTTGTCCAGAGCATAACTTGAAAACTACTGTTTGGAATTCAATACAACTTCATACAGTTGTCAAGGACATTAAAAGGAAGTACAGTGCATAAGAGCCATAACTCCATTTTGACAAAATACAGAGTTACTGCCCTTTGATACTTTTCCTTGTCTGGAGCATAACTTAAAACGTACTGGTTGAAATTCAAAACAACTTCATACAATGGTCAAGCACAAAAAGAGGAAGTGCAGTGCACAAGAACTATAACTCCATCTTCAGTATTTATAGAGTTATTGCCCTTTGTTCCTTTTCTTTGTCTTTCTGGACTTATTACAGAGTAATTCAATAAAACTTCATCAATGGCCAACCACATTGAAAGGAAATGCAATATACAAGAACCACAACTATCTTTAATTGCCCACAACCATAACTCTATATTTCAATTCTTTTAAAAGATATTCTGTTACTAGTAACATCCTCTAGTAACATCCTCATTTCCGAAGCAGTCTTGTGGGGGTATTAATCACATTTAGTGATAGTTCTAGTTTATACTTGAGTTACTGTTTGTTTACATTTTTATCATACATGTACATTGTGTAATTGTTTACATTATTTTTTCCCAGAACTGAGTGAATTCATTGATTTTGTCAGCTGCCATTCACAGTAACAGACACAGTAAAGCATGTAGCATTTCACAGCAATTGGTATTGGTGAGATTAATATTAACATAAATAATATATTCCCTTGAGCCCTATATCTTTGTAAACTTTGACTGATATTTACTAGTATCTACATAGTCATACTGTATTTTGTCCTTACACAGCCAGCTATTTTTCCTTTTGGTATTTTTGGCATACTTTTACATTTTGGCATTAATAGTTTTGCATAGCAACAGCTGGTTTGTTTAAAAAAAAAAAAAAAAAAAAAAAAAAAGAAGTGGTCTGTCAAAATTCATTTAATTTAACTGTAGGTTATAGTATTCATAAATAGTATTTTTACAGCCCTGTGACAATATTGACAAATTGACTTTGACGGTTGACTTTATTATTTTGTAATGGATATTTTCTATACCGGTTAGTACTTTAGGTGTTGAACAGGAATGAGTTAGTTAATGCTGTAGTGCAGAAGATGGTCACAAGTTATTTCACCAACAGCTATGAATATAAATCAGTGTGAAGAATATTTTAGTTTGAGCTAAATATTGTTCAAATAAATGAAATTGTAAATTGGTTTAATTGATTGATACAAGTTACTGAAACCAGTGATAGTTTATAACTAGTATATGTTATAAATTATTTAGTTTGAGAAGATATATACTTGAAAGCAGATCTTGTTTGATATTGAGTCAGATAAGTGCTGCTAGCAAGACAGTTTGCGCGAAATTTTGTGGAAGTTGTTTCATGTTTTTGTCGATGGAAGTATTTTTATTTGGAGCTGCTGGCGAAATACTGTAAGGAAAGGTATTGTGAAATGTGAAATGTTGTTATATTAAAGCAAATAGAAACTGAAGTTGGTTTTGTGTTTTATTTTGGTAAATGTTGATATAGTTTTGACCTTGAGGAGAAGTTGTGCTACAGTGTTTATCTAAAGGGTAAGGTATACTAGTGGTGTCAAAAGTCTGTCGCCTAATAGTTTTGAGCTGAATTTGTTGTTGCACTTGTTTGTTATACAGGTACTTTTAAAAACAGTTCTACCAGATAGTGGAAATTTCTTTTGAAATTTATTGAAAGTATGGTGTACCAGTAGGATCAAAAGAATTTGATTCTTGTTTGTTATTGCAATTGTTTTATATACAGTTACAATACTTTAACCCGAGATAGCGTTCTACCTGTATAGTTGATATTTCTTTTCTTTTTTTTTAAAAAGAAATATATATGGTGTACTAGGGGAGACATAACATTTTTTTTGAAATGTAAAGTAACTACACCTAGTACTTGGTATTAAAAGTATATAACTTTTAAGAGGTATTTGTTTGAAATATCATTTTTGTACATTGTAAAGAAGTGATATTATTTAATTGAATTGTGTGATTTTTATTTTTGCACAATTCTACCATAGTTGTCACCTTGTTTGTCAATTTTTGTCATCATGGATTTGAATAATACTGCATCAGGCTATACTGACCGTGAACTTGAACATTATGCTGATATTATCCGTCGTTCGGGAAAGTTCCATCTTTATTATGTGGAATCTAGCACACCAGCCCCTCCTACTTTGCCCAGGGAAACCTCTCATACCCCTGATAGAGAATTTGCTGCTAGATATAGCACTGGTACCCCTTTACCAGGAACTGGTGCATGTGGTACCAGCCATCCCAGTAGGCATTCTTTGTTTAATACAGGTTCCAGGAGAGAGTCTTCATGTACCCCTGCTGCCAGATATTCATTTCCTAAACCTTATGTGAATACACACACTGTTGATAATAATCCACTTCCTCCACCCCCTATACCTTCTCCACCCATACAGTATTCTTTTTCTCACTCTAATGGTTTACAGCAACCTGCTCAATTTTCTTCTAGAGTACCTAAGTTGCCTGAGTTTTCTGGTGAGGATCCTGATGATTGTGCTTTTGACTTATGGAGGTATGAGATCAACTGTTTGATCAGGAATGCGGTGTATCCTGAACATATTTTACTTGAATCCATCAGGAAGAGTCTGAAGGGTAAAGCCCGTACAGTTCTTTTACATCTTGGAGAGGATGCTTCTGTTCAGGATATTTTGTCTGAATTGGAGGGTATTTATGGTAATGTCTCCAGTGGTGAGAAGCTGAAGGAGAAGTTTTATTGTGCTCAGCAACTACCTGCTGAATCTATTGCAGATTATAGCCTTAGATTGGAACAGCTTTTGTCCAAGTCTAACATTAGGTTTGAGCAGTCCACCAAGAATGAGATGTTATGTAATAGGTTGTGGTCTGGGTTGTATGACCAACATCTCAGAAGTGTATCTAGGTATAAGTTTGAAAGTATCCATGATTATGGAGTACTTAGGAAGGAGCTCAGACAGATGGAACAGGACTTAGAATTAAATAAGAAGAGTCCATCTTCTCTCACACTTCCAGTGAGTAAGGCTAAGTCCTCCCATGTTCAATCCCCTGAGGGTAAGAAAACTCCAGATGTCAAGGTTGAACCTGCTTCCCTGTTAATGTCATCTGTTGAGAATAAGATTCTTCAACAGTTACAGGATTTGACCAACCAGATGAAGCAGCTGAATTCCAGGGTTGGCACTGTTGAGAAGGAACTTCAGGGTTTGAAGAAGTCCAGAAACTACCAGGGTGGATACCAAGATAGGAGCAGATGGAGTGATAAGAGTAAGGAGCAGGGTCCAGCCAAAGAAACACCTAAGGCTAATGACAAGTCTGTTGCAGATAAGGTTCCAGAGAATCCTTTAAACCGGAAGTGACCTTCTCAACAGGGCCAACAGGAGGTCAGCCATTTTTTAAAGGCCCATTTATTGCACCTTTGGTAGGTCATGCCAATGAGGTTGAAGTTCTCATTTGTGGCACTTCATGTAAAGGTCTTCTTGATTCCGGAAGCATGGTTTCTTCTATTAGTGAATCTTTTTATTCATCTTTAGTTCCTAGACCAGAACTTCACAGCCTTACAGATTTTAGTTTGGATATTTCCAGTGCTAATGGTTCTTCCGTTCCTTACATTGGTTATATTATTGTTGATATTGGTATACCAAAGGTTGATTTTAACCCTGTTTCTGTGCCATTGTTAGTGGTTCAGGATACCAAGTATTCTTTTTCAGTTCCTTTAATTGTAGGTACCAATGTTTTAAATTTTCTTAAAACTTTGGCCCCTACCTGTCAGGTACCAGCTGAATGGAGTGATGTTTTTACTGTTTTATCTTCTGTAAATTGCCTTCCTGTCAGAAGTCTTAGTGATATCAGTGTTCAGATCCCACCTTTTGAAACCAAAACTGTTATTGGCAAGGTTCGCAATGTTTGTAATATGTCTGAAGCTGTTACTGAGAATATTGACAATAATGTATCAGTATCTGTTTGTCCAAACCTTGTTCATGTGAAACCTACAATTTCTTTTTGTAGGATACCTGTGAGAATGTGTAATATGTCTGCCCATCCTGTGGTCATTAAACCCAATTCTCTTCTTTGTCGTCTTCAAGATGTAGATGTCGTTAGAAGAATAGATCCTTTTGAAGGTTCTACTGCCAAGATGAACAATGCAGACAAGTCACTTGAGGATTTGGGTATTTCTGTTCCTACTGATATTCTAACAGTAGATGAACATGTTAAGGCCAATGAATTTTTCTCTAGTTGGAAACATATCTTTTCATCAGGCCCAACAGATCTAGGATGTACCAATATTGTAGAACATGGTATTGAACTTTCAGATCCTACTCCTTTCAAGGACCATTATCGGCGTATTCCACCGGGTATGTATGTTTAAGTCAGGGAACATCTGAAAGATATGTTAGCTGCTGGTGCCATTAGAGAATCTAATAGTCCCTTCTCTTCGAATGTAGTCCTTGTACGTAAGAAGGATGGGTCTTTAAGATTCTGTATTGACTACCGTCGGCTCAACAGTAGAACCATCAAGGATGCATATGCCTTGCCCAGGATAGACGAGACCATAGATAGCTTAGTTGGTGCCAAATTCTTTTCTAAGCTTGACCTACGATCAGGTTACTGGCAAGTTGCCATGAAGGAGGCCGACAAGTTTAAGACAGCCTTTTCGGTTGGTCCACTCGGTTTTTACGAGTGTAACCGTATGGGTTTTGGGCTAACCAATGCCCCTGCTACTTTCCAGCGTCTGATGGAGCGTGCTATGGGTGATCTCAACCTTACTGAATGTCTCATCTATTTAGATGACATTATCATCTTTTCTAAATCCAAAGAAGAGCATTTTCAGCGTCTTAATTCTGTTTTTCAGCGTTTGGAGAAAGCTGGTCTCAAGCTTAAAGGTTCTAAATGTGATTTCTTTCGAACCAGTGTGAAGTATTTAGGCCATATTGTCAGTGAACATGGTGTCGAAACCGATCCCGACAAGATTGCTGTTTTAAAGAATTGGCCTGTCCCAAAATCTATCAAGGAGTTAAGGAGCTTTATTGGTTTTGCTGGTTACTACAGGCGGTACATCAAAGGATTTTCTCAGATAACCAAACCACTGAACGATTTGCTGATTGGTCATCCTACCAACAAAGCCAGCAAATCCAAGAATAAAGCTACACCTTGGAAATGGGGTCCTGATCAACAATCTGCCTTTGACTTACTACTTAAGTGTCTTAGTACCCCACCCATCTTGGCATATGCTGATTTCAGTAAACCATTTCTTTTGAATATCGATGCCAGTGGAGTTGGTCTTGGTGCCGTTTTATACCAGGTGCATGATGGTAAAGAGAGAGCTGTTGCTTTTGCAAGTCGTGGGTTAAAACCGAATGAACGGAATTATCCCGCTCATAAATTAGAGTTTCTTGCTCTAAAGTGGGCTGTGAGTGATAAGTTCAAAGACTATCTGTATGGTAACTCTTTCCAAGTCCGTACTGATAATAATCCTTTGACTTATGTTCTTTCCACTGCGAAACTTGATGCAACGTCTCACCGTTGGTTAGCTTCTTTAGCTAATTTTGATTTTACTATCAGTTATCGCAGTGTTAAGTCAAACGTCGATGCAGACGCACTTTCACGTTTACCTACATCTTCTTGTCCTGGTCCTGTTATATTTTTAGATGTAGTAAAGGCATTTTGCCTTTGTACTTTAGTTATCCACAGGAATCCCCTCTCTTCGAGTGTAATTCTTTTTCTCAGTCTGTGTTAGCCGATGCCAATGGTAGTGAACCGTTAGACACAAATTTTAGTGATATTGACTGGGCTGAAGAACAGGGTAAAGATGTAGCCATAGCACGCATCCGACATTTAGTCCAGGCAGGTCGAAAACCAACTAGACGTCTTTGTTCTTTAGAAGACCCACTTGTAAGACCATATTTTAGGGAATGGTCATCCCTTTTTATCAAAGACCATATTCTTTTTCGCAAAGGAACTGTTTCTGGCCATTTTGTTAATCAGCTTGTTCTTCCGGAAGTTTTCCGTGATATTGTGTTTACAGGCCTTCATGATGATGCCGGACATCAGGGTCGAGAGAGGACTTGTAGTCTGTTAAAATCGAGGTTTTACTGGCCTGGTTTAGAACAGTTTGTTGAACATCGTGTCAAAAACTGCCCCCGCTGTATTTGTCGGAAAACACCATGCAAAGTTTCTGCTGGTTTAGTTCCCATTGAATCTTCTTATCCCCTTGAATTAGTCTGTATGGACTTTCTATCTTTAGAAATGTCTGCAGGCGGTTATGAAAATATACTTGTGATTACTGATCACTTTACCCGCTTTGCACAGGCCATACCTACTAAAAACCAAACGGCCCGTACAACAGCCAAAGTCCTTTTTGAGTCCTTTATATGTCACTATGGCTTTCCAGCCCGTTTACATAGTGACCAGGGTCGAAATTTCGAAAGTGCGGTGATAAGCGAGCTGTGCAAGATTGCCAATATTGACAAGTCTCGCACAACTCCTTATCACCCACAAGGAAATGGAATGGCCGAAAGGTTTAATCAGACCCTTTTGAATATGTTGGGGACCCTGGAAACTAAGCAAAAGCAGAATTGGAAGGCCCATATACCCACTTTAGTCCATGCTTACAATTCTACGAGGCATGAGACCACTGGGCTCACCCCTCATTTTTTGATGTTTGGGAGGCATCCTAGGTTATCCATTGATGCTTTTCTTGGAATCGAACCTGATTCAACATCAGCCAAGAAAAGTCCCTCGGAGTACATTTCTTCTTTAAAGAAACGTCTCCATTTTGCTTATAATGTTGCCAACCGTGAGTCCAGGCGTCAAAGTAAACGACATAAGCGTCGTTATGATTTTAGGGTAAGGGACGCTAAAGTTCAGCGCGGGGATAGAGTTTTAATTAGAAACGTAGGCCTGAAAGGGAAGAACAAGTTGGCTGATAGGTGGGATAAGGAAGTTTATATTGTGACATCCCAACCTAATCCTTCTATACCTGTTTTTCAGGTTAGAAGAGAGCATGGTCGGGGTGGCATAAAAACCCTTCACAGAAATCTTTTGTTGCCTTTTATGGGTTTGCCTGTACGGAAGGCTCAGTTAAACCCCTCTCATGAGAATGATGGACCTGAGCTTCTTGTACAGACCGATCCCATAACTGATTCTTCTTTTAACATTTCAGATAATACACCAGAAAATACAGATGTTCCCAAATATGTCATTCCACAGAGAAGAACATCTACGTTAAATCCCAAAGCTGAAGAATTCGTTCCCAAAAGATCTTCCCGTACAAGACTGAAGCCTGCCTGGTTACGTGACAAACACTGGATTACTTGATATTGATGATTTTACATGTTTTAATTTTGTTATCTTTTATCTTCATGATTGGTGATTTTCTAAAATCTTCACGAATTCCAGTGTTATATTTGCCAGTATATGTAGCATCAAATTTGCATTATTATCTTACATTTATTGTGATAATTGTTGCATTATGAATAAATAAAATTTGAACACGTCGGATTATTTAAAACAAATGTCTGATACAGCGTTTATTTATTTTCTATGTGTATAACTACACAAGAAAGGTATATAATTTATTGTAGTTTTTGTATTTAGATAGAGCTGCAGTCTATCTTAAATACTTTATGAAACATTCCATTGGAATTTATTAAATCATCTTTATTATTAACGTTTCTTATTGATAGAACGTTAATGTAAACTAAATATTCATTATAACCGAAACAACATAGCTGTTGGTGGAATATTTTGTGACTGCTTTGTAAAAAGTAGTTGTATATAGACTTCTGACCCTAGGTATGCAGTTGTATTTATTTTAGATGTATGTAAGATATGGAAATGTCGGGACGACATTTGACTGAGCGGGGAAGGATGTCACAGGGTCATTTGTCATTATATATACATGTATATACTTTACCATTATTATATCCAATATGATATATAGTGCATTTCTTATAAATATATTCTTCCTTATCCATCCATTCTTCATCTCATATTTACTCCCATAGCCTCATTATATCATTCATCATATATCAGACACTAACTATAGTAACTGGTGACGGGCCTCATTTTTTCGCTCATGATTTACCGCCACGCATGCGCACGGCAGATTTGAATTACAGTTGTACAGCCATTCTCCCATAATTGAAGCACTTTTGGTTCACAAAAAATGAAAAATCTGACTTTTTTAAACAACGTTTTCTATGATTTGCTTTTAATGTTCAATATCTTGGACAGATTGTGTGGAAGTTTAACACACACCATTCGCTCCGTTTGTATACTGAAAGCTTTTGAAGTTAGTTACTGAATTACACTGTTACGGAACATATATATACCATAGGAAATACTTTGGAGGTATTGTTTTACTAACATTTTAAATTAAACAATCCAAAAGAATTTGCATTGAAAAGTTGAAGACCAATGGTTACCTTTAGCAAAAATATTTTATGCCATATCTTATTCTGAAATTTGTATACTTCGTATTTGAAAAGCTAGTATAAGCAAATATTTTTGTAACTTAAGATTGACATTGTTTCGATATCATGCACAAACAAATACTGCCATAAAAGTTATCGAATTATATCTAAAATAGAAGCAGAAAACAAATCAAGCATAACTTTTAATCGGTGTAACGTTACCAAAAAAACTACGCTGCACAAATGATCATCAAACAGACCTTATGATCTGTTACGGAACATAGGTGAAAAATTATAAAACATAGGATTTATAACTCAGTAGTTTCACTCTTTAAAATTACTTAAACAATTTAAATGTGGTATCTTCACAAACAACATCAATCATAAAACACTGTATCAATTAAAAATAACATCAACAGTTTAATTTAGTGAGAAGTGCAGGAAAAGATATCTGTTACGGAACATATGGTATGGAAAATAGAATATTATGTTTTTCACTGAAAATGAACAAGAATTCTTTTTTTTTCACTTTTATTTGCTTTATTTCTGCCCCAATTTAACAAATTTGTTGTAAGGTTATAATGTTTCATGTAGTTTCCTCTACATTTTCTTCACCAGTGCTCTACATTTTCTTCACAAGTGCTTTTTCTTTTTTGAATGGGAACATACTTTTTTCTGCTTTCTTTCTCTTTTAAATGATTTGTTGTTTTCCCCTCTCTGCTTTGTCTCTTGTATTTCTGTTTTTAAAAGCACCATTCTAAAATAGAAAATTAAAGCTTATTATAAATATATTAACCTTGATACATGAATATCATTAAAATAATTATTTTTATCATGATTATTATAAATATAACAATTACATAATAATCATCATTTTTATCATTATTACATAAATATCATTATTAATATTACTTTTTTCATGATAATTGTTATTCTAAAACTTTTAGATCATGTAAGTGACATAATGATACAATTTTGGTATTTTATAAATAGTAAAAAAACATAAAAAATCATATTCAAACATAGCATTTATGAATGCTATGTTCCGTAACAAATTTGATATGTTCCGTAACGGAAAACTGCAACCTTTCAACACAATACAAATCATGTTAGACTTCCAGTTAATATTGGACACCATTTTCATATATCTTTATAATGAAAAAACACACTGGAACAGTTTTTATAAACAAACTGAATATATGTATTATGGTGCTGAAAAAAGATGATAGAAGACTATGCTTCCGTAACAAATTGCCTTTGACTATTTGATAAACTGTGCACTTATTTTTCATCAAAATATGTGTTCCATGTTTGAAACCAATCATTCATTTCAAATTGTTAAATACCTATGAATAAAGTACATATATGACATCAGATTATGATATCAAAATAATCAACTATGTTCCGTAACAAATGTTTCAAACAGGTAAAAAAATACAAAAAGCACCAACTTGCTACTTTTGACTCTGTGGTTTGCTGAAAATAAAGCTTGCAATCGATTTTTATCAGTAAAATTTCTCGTGTAAGTAACATAATTGTGAAAACATCGTTATCAAATCAAAAACAGTGGTTGCCAAAAAAAGTACAGTGATTGCCAATTACCGCCAGTTGCTTAATTGTATCATAAAAGTCAATTAAGATGTTGCATGCATACCTCTAAGTGACGTATCATTGGGAGCGGTGATAGGCAAAAAAGACACACCGTCAATTGAACCGTGTACTGTACCGAAATTCGGATGATCGTTTTGTTACGGAAAATAGTCGTTATGGAAACATAGTGAAATTAGACTTCTACGGGTCAGAGTTATCACATTTTTGTGCAAACGACATCTAATTTTGGTGTTTTTCATTTAAAGAAATACAAAACAATATTTTAAAATTTCTATTTGACTGGTATAATGTATATTTAAAAGTATACGCCCGTTACGGAGGCATAGCATTTTAAACGCGACATTTGAATTATTTACAATAAAACGGTTTGTGTTGAAATGTATCATCGCAGGAGTCTAATTTATCAATTTTATTCCAAATATAGTCTTTTGATATTGTTTTGAGTACAAATTTAAAAGAATATAACGCATTTCAAGATCGTTACATTCCAGTTTAAAATCGTTACGGTACCATAGTTGCATTTCGGCGACGGCAGCATTTAAAGAAAATCATGGAAAATAAGGGTCTCTGTCTCGAACTTCTTATGTAATTCTTAATCTATTATCAATATTGTATTGATTTTAGGCACAAATTTGTTGGAAAACATAGAAATGGACTGTTTTTTTCACCAATCTTAAACTTTAATTGGTCAAGCGACAGCGCTTTTTTGCAGTTACTATAGCTTTTCAGTTTAACACAAATGAAAAACGAGGAGCATCCACGCAACAAAATTAAAGTTAAGCTGCTGAGAACATCCCAGTGTACTTATTTAAATGTTTGTCACAAAGGATTAAGCTCGTCTGTAAATTTTACTACGATTTTAAAAGTGGAGACAGGAATTATTAAAAAGTGCTTCAATTATAGGAGAATGGCTGTGTAGAGTGAAAACCTAACTTCTGTCTTTGTGTTGATTATTTATTTATTTTGCTGCCTCTGTGTGTTTTTACAGGTAATTTACTTATATATGTGTATTGATATATATTCATTCTTCATTTTCTCATTCATCGTTTGTTTCATGATTTTGACGGTTTTGTATATTTATGAAATGCACTGAAGATTTGAATTACAGTTGTAGAGTGAAAACCTAACTTCTGTCTTTGTGTTGATTATTTCACGGCGTCTCAACGCCGTGATATTGTGATGGGTAGTTTTCGGTAGCATGGGCAAAAGTCACGTGACAAAATTCCTTTCGATTTCTACAGCCGACATTTTATTGGCTTTTTACGCAATCATTGTACAGCCCATTTCCGTGCAAAGTTACATAAAAACATTTTCCTTTCAAATCATATTCATTACAGTATTTTTATCAACACGCGAAATATCAGCGTGATATATTTACACAATTTCGCAAATCCTTTCGACAAACTTGAGAAGTTTGAATACTAAAACCCGGATTTCGAATATCGTTGTGGTCTACATTGATGCCGTACATGTATCCATTCGTTCATTCATTTATATATTTTCAAAATTTTCCTACAAGAAGAAAGTTCACCTGCCAATTAGTATAAGGATAGGTAATGAACTATTATAAACGATTATCCTATTAATTTTATAAATTACGTTTATCTGTTGCACAGAATGGTTGTTTTTACAAAGTGTACCAGTATCCGGATGTTGAAAGCTATCCGATTTTCTGTAAAACTGCTGTAACATGGCCATCTATTTTTTTTATGAATACTTTACCATGAATTTGTATGGCTTAATAAAACTGAGCCTGCAACATTTCTTAATTTTGATGTTTGGGTGTTCTTTTGGGTTTCAGGTTTTTTCTATTTTAAGGGGAAGTAACTCATGTTTACTAAATTATATGTTCTTTTCTGTCTATCTTAGGTTGAAGTTAGGTATTACTTACTATTTTTGTTACATAAATTTACCAGTTGTAAGGTATTAATCAAAAGCATAGAGGCCATGATGAGTGAATATTGATATATATTTTTTTACTGGCTTTATATACCTTAGAACAGATTTTTCTAGTTTGTTCAGTTAGCACATATACTATAGGTATTCTGCTAGAGGAATATTCTAATCAATATGTGAAATTATTATTTTCTATGTGTTTGTATGTAAATTGCTCATAAAATAACCTTTGGTAAAAATGAAAAGGTAGTATATTTAAGCTATACATATGGGTGCTCATTTTAAACACTTGATATATATACAGTTAGTTTTATAGTAAAGTCTAATGAGGGACAGTATTTATTACTGCATTTAATGTTTAGAAACTCACACAACTTAATCTTTATTATATAATTTTTATTGAGATTTTTTTTTTAATTTTATACTATACAATATCATGTACATTACAGATTTCTTTCTACAAGATTATGAATTCCACCCAAACACCAATGTTAATAGGATGTTATATTTATTTTTAATGGAACCTGAGAATTATTTATGTAATGTTCATACAAGTGTATCATAGTATATGGATATAATGTGTATTTCTGTATTTAAAGACTTACAGTTATGATGGATGAGACTTGCATTTAAATTTATAAATGATAATACATAATCAGTCTACAGGTTAAAGATGTTAATACCCAGTGTTAGCTGGCTAATAATAGTATCTATAACAGAGTTTATATATTATAGTTTTCTTTCTACTAGATTTTGAATTCCATCCATTAGTACCTGAATGTTAATGTTAGGATTTCATATTTATTTAATAGAAACTGGGAATTATTAATGTTATGTGCATACATGTATATCTTAGTATATTGATATGATGAGATTTATAATATTTCTGAATTTAAAGAGTTACAGATATGTCATTATTATTAAAGATTGAGACTTTCATTTAAAGTTATAAATGGTAATACATGCATTGATTGAAAATGTCCTGAATCTCAAATGGATCCAGCAATATAATTGATAAAGTCTCAAAACAAATCATATTCTGAATAGTTACATTCTATTTTTTTTTTCTAACATGTGCATAGTTTGAAATGGACAGCTTCTGCCTTATCTAATGGAGGGACACCAGTCTCAATCTCCAGGTCTCCTGAGTCCTTTTCATAGAGTAGATTGTTACTTGCCCTTGAATAAATTTGTACACTAAATTTTATAGTGGGTGATTTAATGTGCCACATGAAAACCAACATGAAGTACAAAAAGTAACCAGGTGCCAGATGAAAACATGAAAATACAATCTACCACGAAGTGGTTCGTTGGTTGCATAATTTTCATGTTTTGCCCGGTGCCCTCAATGATGCAAAATACAAATCAGTCTTCATAAAATTCTTATCATAGAAAAAAGGTTAGTTTTTTATCTGTACAAAAAATAGATATTGTACATGAATTAGCACAGTTATGTTCACTTTAAAATTAACCTGTTATAAATAATGGCACAACCAATAACTCTCTAAGCGCTTTATAGTAAAAATAATTATACAATGGTATATAAATTGTTATCTTAATTAAGACTATATGAGTATGTAAGGTTTTTTTTTTTAATTTATTAATTAAGAATTATTTATCTGTTAATTTGAAAATCTAAATATCTGTCATGGTTAAGAACTGTTCACTATTTAGGGGAGAAAATGTGTAAGTGGCCAGATAGCTCAGAACATTATTCTGTGGGTCACAGGTTTGAGTTTATAATGGTGAAGCTGAAAGTTTTTATCATCCTGTGACTGCATATAACCATGAGTTTAATTCACTATGCTCTGTTAACATCAGAAATTCAAGGACATTAATCAATATAGTGGAGAAATATATGTTGTGGTTTAGAACTGTTTCATTATCTAAGAGAAAATGTGTAGCCGGCCAGATAGGTCAGTTGGTCTTCTGAAAGTCATGTGTTCGAGTCATGGTCAGGCAGTTTCAGTCAGGGTTTAGAATTGGGTTTGCGACTGGCACATGTTTTATTCATTTAATAAAGTGCATTTAATTTGAAATGGACAAAGGCAGTATTGCATGATACTGTTAGATCTACAAAAGCATTTGATACAGTTGATCACACTATACTGCACATGAAGAAGTTCTTTTTCTTCTTCTTAATGGAACTTCAAGCATCTGCCATATGTAATGACATTCTTACATGGTTCAAGTTTTATCTTTGATAGCAGCTGGTTGATGTGGCTGGTACTCCTTCTACTTCTGCTCTGAGTACCTATGGTGTCCCCCTGATGTTCATTTTAGGTCCTCTTTTATGTCTAAAATATGTCAATGACATGTCTGCAACCCTAAGCAATACTAAGCTTTATTATATGCACAGGTACAAGTATCAGACCTGGGAAGAAAAAATATGATAAGATTTTCTTCCCAGGTTCGATACTCGTGCATGTGATTATATGATGATGACTCAGGTATCCTTGTATCTGGTAAAATAAATCTTAAGATTGGTTAATTGACTATAAATTGTCTTTGAATCTTGGCAAGACAGTGTCTATTCTTTTTGGGTTAAGTTTCAACTTAAACTGGGCCTAGCCTCCAGGTCACATGAAATGGTACAGCTATAAAGTACACATCTTTTGTTAAGTATTTAGGTCAAATTCTTTTGGCGTCGCCCTTTGATGCTTTGCATCAATGCTTTTCTTGTTGTCTTTTTTTAATAATTTCATTTTCTTGTGCAATAAAACATTTTTTCCCTAAAATGAGACTTCGTTTTCCATATGCGTTTCACAATAAGCATTTACCATACCAGGTTGTACAATAACTTAATTTGGTCCATAAATCAGTCTTTTACACAAAGTCTTCTGAACTTCATTCAGAATTCATGTCTCATTATTGTGAGCAAAATTCCGTGTTTCCTTTAGCTATAAGCTGGAAAATGTTTAATTATCCCCCGCCGAAAAGGCGGTTGGGGATATAAAATTAGTCTCCGTCCGTCTGCCTGTCCTTCCTTCAGTCTGTCCTTCTGTCCTCATTTTAGTCCGGACCATATCTTAAAAAGTATTTGAGGTATCAACTTGAAGCTTCATAGGTGGATATTAAATCATATTTAGGAGAAGTGCAGTGCACAACAATGATGATTCTACCCTATAGTATACATATTTTTTCAGTTATTGCCCTTTGTTATTTTTCAAACTCAATTTTTGTCTAGAGCATAACTCAAAAAGCCTTTAAGATAGATAAGTCTCACTCAGGAGGTGTGCAGTGCAAAAAAGTGATAACTCTACCCCTTCATAGTTTTTGAGTAATTGCCCTTTGTAATTTTGCATACTTTATTTTCCACCTGAGTGGAGCATAACTAAAAAAAATCTTTGAGATGTCAACATGAACTTCATCGGTTGATTGATCTTATTGAGGAGGAATGTTGTGCAAAAGAATGATAACTGTACTGATTATAATTTTTTAGTGATTGACATTTGTTATTTTTCATACTTTTTGTCCGGAGCATATCTCAAAAAGTGTAAGAGGTAGATCTTACTCAGGAGGTGATAACTCTACCCTTCATACATTTTTTGAGTTATTGCCCTTTGTTATTTTTCATACTAAATTTTTCACCTGAGTGGAGCATATCTCAAAAAGTGTTAGAGGTAACACCTTGAAACTTCATAGGTGGATAGACCTCATTGAGGATGAGTGCTGCACACAAGAGTGATAACCGAGCGTGCATTATTTTTCAGTTATTGCCCTTTGGTATTTTTCATACTAAATTTTTGTCCAGAGTATAACTACAAAAGCCTTTGAGATATCATCATGAAACTTCATATATAGGTAGATCTCACTCAGGAGGTGTTCAGTGCATAAGGGTGATAACTCTAGTCTTCATAATTTTTGAGTTATTGCCCTTTTTAATTTTTCACCTGAGTGGAGCATATCTCTAAAAAAGCTTTTGAAATGTCAATATGAAACTTCATAGGTGGATATATCTTATTAAGGAGGAATGTTGTGCACAAGAATGTTAACTCTACCCTTTATAATTTTTGAGTTATTGACATTTGTTATTTTTCATACTTTTTGTCCGGAGCTTATCTCAAAAGTGTAAGGAGGAATAACTTGAAACTTCATAGGTGGATAGATCTCATTGAGGAGGATAATGCAGCACGCAAGAATGATAACCTACCGGGCTTTTTTTTTAAGTTATTGCCCTTTGTTATTTTTCATACTTAATTTTTGTCCCAGAGTATAACTACAAAGGCCTTTGAGATATAACATGAACCATCATAGGTGGATAGATCTTACTCAGGAGGTGATATACCCTTCATATTTTTGAGTTATTGCCCTTTGTTATTTTTCATACTAAATTTTTCACCTGAGTGGAGCATATTTCTAAAAAAGCTTGTGAAATGTCAACATGAAACTTCATAGGTGGATAAATCTTATTAAGGAGGAATGTTGTGCACAAAAATGATAACTTTACCCATTATAATTTTTGAGTTATAGCCCTCTGTTATAATAACTTTACCCATTATAATTTTTGAGTTATAGCCCTCTGTTATTTTTCATACTTTTTGTCCGGAGCTTATTTCAAAAATTGTTAGAGGTTACAACTTTATAACTACAAAAGCCATTGAAATATCAACATGAACTTCATAGGTAGATAGATCTCACTCAGGAGGTGTGCGGTGCAAAAGAGTGGTGACTCTATCCTTCATAGTTTTTGAGTAATTGCCCTTTGTACTTTTTCATACTTAATTTTTCACCTGAGTGGAGCATAACTCAAAAGGTCTTTGAGATGTCAACATGAAACTTCATTGGTGGATTGATCTTATTGAGGAGGCATGTTTTGCGAAAGAATGATACCCTTTATATTTTTTGAGTTATTGCCCTTTGTTATTTTTCAAACTTTTTGTCCGGAGCTTATCTCAAACAGTGTTAGAGGTATTAACGTGAAACTTCATAGGTGGATAAATCTCATTGAGGAGGAGTGCGGCACACACCTACCGTGCATTATTTTTCAGGTATTGCCCTTTGTTACTTTTCATACTTAATTTCGTCCAGAGCATAACTACAAAAGCCTTTGAGATATCAACATGAAACTTCATATGTGGATAGATCTCACTCAAGAGGTATGCAGTACACAAGAATGATAAATTATTCTGCTCTACCAAATATGCATGGCTCTTGTAACAAGTTACATTACAATACTTAAAAACCTTCTTAACAAGTTAACCTGTCAATTAAACTCAATGCTATTTGGAGATACCTTAACATTATACTTATAACTGTTTTTTGTATTTTTTCTTTTTTTTTCGCCGTGACAATCACATTGCTGCATTTCCCAGCAATTTTTTACTTGTTTATTTATTTTGCTGCCTCTGTGTGTTTTTACAGTCTCAACCACAAGAGAGAACTTTAAAAACCCTTCGACGAATATAGAAGGTAACATATGAATGTGTTAAATATGATCTCAGTTTATTGAATTATATTATATCAAGGTAAAAAAATATCTTTTGTTTTCTTATAAATGAAAACTTAAAAATTTACGCAGACAAATTGCTACATTTATTGTAGCAGATTACACTTTAAAGATTGTACTTGTTTCATAACGTGTAATTCCCAAGAGCTTAATCTGTAACGTACCTCAAAATGGTGTTTAGTTCTAGATTTTTTATAAGGTCAATTTTTTTTTAGCTTGACGTTCAGAATTATCAATATCTCCCCTTTGAACCTAGAATTTTCTTTAAACAATATTATTTTCAGCTTGACTATTTGATAATATAAGTAGATATATGATAGTCATCTATTTGTAAGGAATGTTGTGTGTAATGTTATTTGAAGATAAATCCAGTTGAAAAGTAGCAAACAAAATGCGGTTAAGACATTTTTCTGGCATATCGGAGAGTGGTTTCCACAGTTTAAACAGGTGCTTCACCACAAATATCTTACAGATAGATAGATAGATAGATAGATAGATAGATAGATGATAGATAGATAGATAGATAGATAGATAGATAGATAGATAGATAGATAGATAGATAGATAGATAGATAGAAGATAGATAGATAGATAGATAGATAGATAGATAGATAGATAGATACTTTATTAACTTAAACTTTTACAAGTTTTTCGTTATAACAAATAATATATGATACAAATTTACAATCACATGACAATGGCATACATAGGAACATTGAAATTAGTGCATAACATAGTGGGAGAAAGTAAACACACACACATACACACGCACACACGTACACACACACACGCACTCCACGGTAAAAAATGATATTTATCACATGGAGAAGGAGGATGGGTATGTGAATACAGTTGCAATTCAGTTTATGAATACAAAAATTATACATGCCTAGATTTAGTAAAGTTCAATATGCGAATAACATTTACTAGTAGATGGTATAAATGATATGAAAAACTAAACAATTTGACTCGCTCTAACAGAAAAAGCTTTATACAAAAATTTACCGAGATTCTTTACTATTTTAAAATTCCTAGATTGCATCAATTCTACAAATTTGTACACACTTGAATGTCTGTAATAATAAGATTTTATAAAAGTCTTTCTTAATTCATCGTAAAACGGGCAAATGATTACAAAATGATATTCATCTTCTATATCGTTTTTGTTACAAAGTGAACATTTTCTTTAATTGCGGTCTGTTCTATTTGGCGCATATCGGCCTGTTTCAATTCTCAGTTTATGTGATGATAAAAGCCCAGTC